>NC_091158.1:4071961-4199461 GCF_040958095.1 Procambarus clarkii
CACAAGCTATTCCTCTAATGTCGTGGGTGGGGGGGGGGGAGATTTCGTGGTGGAAAATATTATAGATTGTGTTTTTTTTTTTTTTTTTTTTTTTTTGAGATATATACAAGAGTTGTTACATTCTTGTACAGCCACTAGTACGCGTAGCGTTTCGGGCAAGTCCTTAATCCTATGGTCCCTGGAATACGATCCCCTGCCGCGAAGAATCGTTTTTTTCATCCAAGTACACATTTTACTGTTGCGTTAAACAGAGGCTACAGTTAAGGAATTGCGCCCAGTAAATCCTCCCCGGCCAGGATACGAACCCATGACATAGCGCTCGCGGAACGCCAGGCGAGTGTCTTACCACTACACCACGGTGTTGCTGCTGTTGTCGTTGTTGATCCTTCTTTCTGGACAACCCAACCCACAATTCGGTAGAGTGCTTATACGTCACTAGGAGATCACACTGGGCGCTTCTGGCTCTTGAAGAGGGGCTCAACGTCACACGTTTAGGTGATGTGGCTCCAACACTCAGCCTCGTTGTCACGTGCACACACCCACTCGAACCGCTGTGACTCCCCACTCTCTCCTTAGGTGATATGATCTCCTCAATCCCCTTTGACTTATTGGTTTTCCGTCCTACCCTGTCCACGCCAGTGGTTCTTGGCTCTTTCTCTCTCTCCTTCTTTGCTACTTCCTGGGAAGCCTCACTAGGACAAGGACAAACACCAGCAAATTGGAATACATTTACTGGACAAAGCACATACACACATATAATAATTATGAATCCTATACTCTATACTATTACAATCAGGTTGCTCTCCAACACCATCAGAACTCTATCCTCAGCTTATCAAGTGGTGTCCTATCTCCTGGTTCACCACCTAATATTACCAACCTCCTCAAGTAGGTCAAGTCCTATAATACAATGTTGTACTATCAGCAAGAGAATATATATATCTATAAACATGTACAAGGAAAATCAGCATATGAATGCAATAACATATATATATATATATATATATATATATATATATATATATATATATATATATATATATATATATATATATATATATATATATCAGTATAAACGTTCCTTGATACACAACAAAGATCCATCGATCACCCTATCAGTCCTAGAACACATACATCTGTAGGTAATCCAGCCTACGATTGTAACTCTAAACTTCAGTATAAACACCTTGGCACAAAAATGGCAAACTATCACTCGCCTTTCACTGCGTCTTGCACGCTAATGACAACCAAACACTATCACTTCCCTACAAGTAATCATTTAGAACTTCCCTTCCACATCTGGAAGTTCACCACTCTGATCTCTTCAGGTTCTTCCGGGTTCAACTACCAGGATCCTCTGCAGCTCCTCCAGGCTGCTACCATGAAGTTTCCTTGAACAACTATGGTGCTTCACTACTTCTACTAGGGTCCTCCACAGCTCTCCTGGCTGCTACACCATGAAGTTCCCTCGAGCAACTATGGTGCTTCACCACCTCTACAGAAGCACGTGACACTCCTCTTCACTGCTTCTCCTCACAGCTCGAGGTCCTCTCCTCCACTACCTTGGAGTCTCATTAACTACTCCCTCTGTGCTGGCATCGAAGTTCTCAGCAACTTCTTCCCCAAAGACAAACCTGCAACCCATCGACACTCCAATAAAAATGTTTCCCCCTTAAACACATAAACAAAAAAATAACCACACAATATGTGTGCCTCCTATATCCATCTGCTCTCTACATACTGTGAGAGTGGACTTCCTCGTTTTGGGCGGGTCCATGCTCCACCTCGCCCGGCGGGCCTCCACACTCTCCACCGCTGCCCCTCAGTCAGTTGGCTTCAAGCGGTCGACGGGAGAAGACGCGCTGCTCGTCCCTCCAGCTGTCTCTCTCATCTCCATCCTCTTATTTAGGCTTCCTGCCTTACCAAAACATTTCTAACTCATCAATAAACATTGCTACTGTCGCTGGGCACACGACCAACTACAAACGATCACTATGAACTGGCTTAAATCGTGCTTACCACAGATTGTCTAGTCGAGGGCGCTATCCCTCTGACGGCGTCTGGTCAGGGCGCTCCACACAGCCCACGAAAATGTCTCTGGGTGGCTTAATACTCTCCTCGCTGTCCAGGACTTGAGACAACAACGTTCTCAGCTCAATTCCACAGCTGGCACGTCTATACACTTCTCTTCTCTTGGATATATATCACTAGGGGTTCCTTTCTGATGGGAGCTCAATGGAGCGCGGCTTTCCCCCTGCGATGTCTGGCCTCAAGTGAGGTCAAAGCCCTCCAGAAGCGAGCCTCACGCCTCCCGCAAATTGTCCACATCTCCTAACCAGTCATTTATCTATTTCCTTATTTACTGCCCATAATCTCAAATTGTTCATTGAATCCAACAAACTATTTTACATCTGTGTTATCGCCTCTATATTTCCTAGACCTTCCGGTTAGGTCAGGCTTGTTGAATAACTCTCAAGGGGGAGAGACTCGTTTCTCCTGCAGGCTGAGATCATAACAAAAACCCACCCAAATTTCCGCTCTTTTAACGATCTGAGGGTAGCCTAGTGGTTAATGCTCTGGCCAGGCACCTGCTGGCCCATGTTCGATTCTCAAATATGGGGAAATGTTCTGTTAATATATATATATATATATATATATATATATATATATATATATATATATATATATATATATATATATATATATATATATATATATATATATATATATATATCTGGCTACCTAGTAGCCAGAACTCACTTCTGAGCCTACTATGCAAGGCCCGATTTGCCTAATAAGCCAAGTTTTCATTAATTAATTGCTTTTCGACTACCTAACCTACCTAACCTAACCTAACTTTTTCGGCTACCTAACCTAACCTAACCTATAAAGATAGGTTAGGTTAGGTTAGGTAGGGTTGGTTAGGTTCAGTCATATATCTACGTTAATTTTAACTCCAATAAAAAAAATTGACCTCTTATATAATGAAATGGGTTGCTTTATCATTTCATAAGAAAAAAATTACAGAAAATATATTAATTCATGAAAACTTGGCTTATTAGGCAAATCGGGCCTTGCATTGTAGGCTGAAAAGTGAGTTCTGGCTACTAGGTACGACATATATATATATATATATATATATATATATATATATATATATATATATATATATATATATATATATATATATATATAGTAGTGGTCGGGAATATATATATAGTAGTGGCCTGGCCCTAAGGCAGTTCGTTGTTGACGTCGACCTCGTTCTGGCAGCTCCTGCGACGTTGCTGGAACCATGCGTATTGGCATTTGCCTCTCTATTGGATAATTTCAGCAACGTGGAGAGGGGGGACCTGCTGCATGGGTAACAGCTTCTCCTCCATATCTACCTACCCAGGCTTTGCGCCCTGGAGAGGACACTCCAGCTTCGCCTCACAGCGTCGAACCAACACGGGAAGCGACAGTCTACCGGTTTTAAGTCTTCTGCTCGATTGGCGAAGAGTGTGACGCCAGGGGTTGCTTCCGACGGTGGGAGGGGTCATCGCGCCCCACTGGGCAGCTACCGCCCGCCTCAAGCTGGGCAAACCCCAGCCAATAAGGTGTTGCCTCGCCACGGTCCGTTAACCTCACTGGGTGCGTGGGGTTTAGGGTGAAAACTGACAAGCGGCCCGACAACTTTGCACCAAGCAATACCAAACCAAAGAAGAAAATTTCAACTGCCCTAAAGCTGGGCACATGGAACGTCAGGACACTGACACCAGGTTTCTCTGACGACCTGCAAGAAATCAATGACGCCCGAAAAACAGCAATCATCGATAGGGAGCTGAGCAAGCTGCAGATGGATATTGTTGCTCTCCAAGAGACCAGGCTCCCAGGATCAGGATCTGTGAGAGAGAGGACCTTCTCTTTCTTCTGGCAAGGAAAACCTCCAGATGAGACCAGAGAACATGGTGTGGGATTTGCCGTCAGGAATGCACTGTTGGGACACATTATGCCACCGATGGGGGAACCGAACGAATTCTGTCTCTGCAACTGTACTCCCAAACAGGACCAGTCAATGTAATTAGTGCATATGCACCAACCCTGACTTCTCCAGCAGAGGCAAAGGAAAAATTCTACGATGACCTCAACAGAGTCATAGCGAGAATCCCTGTAAAGGAGCCACTGTTCATCCTCGGCGACTTCAACGCCAGAGTGGGTGCCGAGCACAACATTTGGCCCACTTGCCTGGGTCAATTCGGCATAGGAAGGATGAATGAGAACGGGCAACGTCTGCTAGAACTCTGCTGCCTTCATGGTCTTTGTGTCACCAACACGTTCTTCGGCACAAAGCCTCAACACCGAGTATCTTGGAGACACCCCAGATCCAAGCACTGGCACCAGCTTGACCTGATTCTTACCAGGCGTGCAAGTCTACCCAGCGTCAAGATTACGCGTAGCTACCAGAGTGCTGTCTGTGACACCGACCACTCCCTGGTATGTAGCAGGGTCAAGATGCAACCAAAGAAGATTCATCACTCGAAAAAGGCGGGCAGACCTCGCATCGACACCACCAAGACCCGCAACCAGGACAAGGTGGAAGATTTTGCACACGTGCTCGAGGAAGCTCTTCCTGGCCCAGCTGGGGTCACTGCCTGTAAAAGATGGGAGCACTTCAGAGACGCTGTGTTCAACGCTGCCATTTCCACCTTTGGCAAGAAGACCAGCAGGTCGGCAGACTGGTTCGAGGCTCACTCGGAAGAGATGACACCTGTAATCGAAGAGAAGAGAAACGCCTTGGCAGCCTACAAAGCCTGCCCAAGTCGGCGCAACTTACAGATCCTTCGGGCCGTCCGCTGCAAAGTGCAGCAGAGCGCCAGGCGATGTGCCAACAACTATTGGCTCCAGCTCTGCTCCCAGATACAGACTGCAGCGGATACAGGCAATGTAAGGGGAATGTATGACGGCATCAAGCAGGCCCTCGGCCCAATCCAGAAGAAGACCGCTCCTCTGAAATCTGCCACTGGCGAGGTGATTCAGGACCAGACACTGCAGCTGAAGCGCTGGGTCGAGCACTACTCTGAGCTATACGCCAGGGACAATGTGGTCACCGAAGATGCCCTGAGCGCCATTGAGTGTCTGCCTGTGTTAATGGAGCTCGACAGTGAACCGACCCTGGAAGAACTCAGCGATGCCCTAGACTCCCTTGCTTCTGGTAAAGCTCCTGGCAAAGATGGCATTCCTGCTGAGACCTTGAAGTGCTGCAGAGGTAGCCTGCTCATGGAGCTGCACGAAATTCTCTGCCTCTGCTGGGAAGAAGGAGAGGTGCCACAGGACATGAGGGATGCCAACATCGTCACACTGTATAAGAATAAAGGTGACAGGGGCGACTGCAACAACTACCGTGGAATCTCCCTCCTCAGTATTGTCGGAAAGCTGTTTGCTCGAGTCGCATTGAAGAGGCTCCAAGTACTTGCAGAGAGAGTTTATCCAGAATCACAATGTGGATTCAGAGCTGGCAGGTCCACCATCGACATGGTCTTTTCCCTCAGACAACTGCAGGAGAAATGCAGGGAACAGAAGCAGCCACTCTTTGTAGCCTTCATAGACCTGACGAAGGCCTTCGACCTCGTCAGCAGGGATGGCCTGTTCAAGATCCTCCCCAAGATCGGATGCCCACCCAGGCTCCTCAGCATCATCAGATCTTTCCATGAGAACATGAGGGGCACCGTGGTCTTTGATGGCCTAACATCAGGCGCCTTTGACATCCGAAGTGGAGTAAAGCAGGGCTGCGTACTGGCTCCAACCCTATTCGGGATTTTCTTCGCAGTTATGCTGCGGCACGCCTTCGGATCTGTCACGGAAGGCATTTACCTCCGGACCAGGTCGGATGGGAAGCTCTTTAACCTCGCCAGGCTGAGAGCCAAGACAAAGGTTCGGCTGAGGTGTCTGCGCGACTTCCTCTTTGCCGACGACGCAGCAGTCACTGCCCACTCAGCTGAAGACCTCCAACGGCTCATAACCCGCTTCAGCGAGGCCTCTCAGGCTTTCGGACTCACCATCAGTCTGAAGAAAACACAAGTCATGGGACAAGGAGTGGACTCCCCACCTGACATCGGCATCTCTGATTCCAAACTGGAAGTTGTTCACGACTTCGTGTACCTGGGCTCCACAATCTCTGACTCCCTCTCTCTTGATACGGAGCTAAACAAACGCATCGGTAAGGCATCTACTACCATGTCCAAACTGACAAAGAGAGTGTGGGCCAACAATAGGCTAACTGAGTATACTAAGATTCAGGTTTACAGATCCTGTGTCCTGAGCACTCTCCTTTATGGCAGTGAGTCTTGGACACTCCGCGCCCGTCAGGAAAGACGGCTGAATGCCTACCACATGCGCTGCCTTCGACACATCTTGGACATCACCTGGCAGGACAAGGTGACAAACAACAACGTCTTGGGGAGAGCAAGAATCACCAGCATGTACACAATGCTGAAACAGAGACGAATGCGCTGGCTCGGGCACGTTGTGCGAATGGGCGACGGCAGGATCCCCAAGGATCTCCTGTATGGAGAGCTGAGGCAGGGAAAGCGTCCAGTAGGCAAGCCCCAGCTACGGTACAAAGACGTATGCAAAAGGGACCTGAAAGCCATGGACGTCGATCTTGCTATATGGGAGACACTGGCTACAGACCGTTCAGCCTGGAGGCAGTCTGTTCAACGAGGTCTCTCCAAGTTCGAGGAGTCACTTGCCAAGGAATCGGAGGCAAAGAGACAGAGAAGGAAAGCCGGTAACCAGGAAGACAGACCAGAATCGGACTTCGTTTGTGCTCGGTGTGGGATGGACTGCCACTCTCGGATTGGCCTCATCAGTCACACCAGACGCTGCACCAGGATTGACAACTAGGGCGCAACTCCATAGTCTCCCGAGACTGAAGGATGCCTACTATATATATATATATATATATATATATATATATATATATATATATATATATATATATATATATATATATATATATATATATATATATATATATATATATATATATATATATATATATATATATATATATATATATATATATATATATATATATATATATTATATATATATATATATATATATATATATATATATATATATATATATATATATATATATATATATATACATACATACATGTATGTACATGTATGTACATGTATGAGAATGTGTTCATGTATATATAACATTAATAATTTTGTAACTAGCGTCAAAATTGTTATTTGCTTAGCTAAACGAACTATAGAGGGTTCAGTTCCTGAACCGATTATGTACCTCTGTAATCCTTTACACCACTGCCCACGGGATGGGTATGGGGTGCATAATAAAGAAAGAAATTGGAGCATCAAGTCAACGAGCTTTTATCTATCATCGCATCCAGCATTTAATTAGTATTAAGGTTTAGTCTTTAATGTTTTTCCAGCCCTAAACGCTTTGCGTAATAGTGGTTTTAGGTATTGTATGTACTAGCTCTATCTATAAATCTATCAATTTTTGTATCACCTCTTGTATGTATGTACTTTACCTGAATAAGCATTTGAATTTTGAATTTGAATTTTAATCATAATTGTGTGCCTTTGGGAAAATTACCGAAGTTTGCGGTGGACGCCCGATAAAGAAACCCGGTTTTCTTTATCCATCGCCACAGATAAAGAAAACGATGTTCAGCGATTATTAACGTGATTCGCTTAAGTCTACCATGCAGGAAGATTTTTTATTTATATAATTTACAACTTTTCAATCAGATATTTGTGATTTTACGTTTTATTTTTAAGGAAATGAAAAAATTATTTACAATATTTTTTATAATCTACATTTCTTAACAAAAATGTAAACAATGTAGTAGATTTTTGCTAACCTTAAAAATTGTAATATATAAGACTGGAGTATTCAAATATATTTAAATATTATTAATAACATTAGCGCTCGTGATATATATATCTATCACTCTGTTACTTTACTTAAAAATTTTGGATACCTTATAGGTACTATAGACTGAACATCCCACTCTGACTTACGAACAAAGGTAACTGCAGAAGGCCTATTGGCCCATACGAGGCAGCTCCTATCTATAACCACCCAATCCCACTCATATACTTGTCGAACCCGCGCTTAAGAACATAAGAACAAAGGTAACTGCAGAAGGCCTATTGGCCCATTCGAGGCAGCTCCTATTCTATAACCACCCAATCCCACTCATATACTTGTCCAACCCGCGCTTGAAACAATCGAGGGACCCCACCTCCACCACGTTACGCGGCAATTGGTTCCACAAATCAACAACCCTGTTACTGAACCAGTATTTACCCAAGTCTTTCCTAAATCTAAACTTATCCAATTTATACCCATTATTTCGTGTTCTGTCCTGTGTTGATACTTTTAATACCCTATTAATATCCCCCTTGTTATGTCCATTCACCCACTTGTAAACCTCTATCATGTCGCCCCTAACTCTTCGCCTTTCCAGTGAATGCAACTTAAGCTTTGTTAATCTTTCTTCATATGAAAGATTTCTAATTTGGGGAATTAACTTAGTCATCCTACGCTGGACACGTTCAAGTGAATTTATATCCATTCTATAATATGGCGACCAAAACTGAACTGCATAATCTAAATGGGGCCTAACTAGAGCAAGATATAGCTTGAGAACCACACCAGGTGTCTTGTTACTAACGCTGCGATTAATAAATCCAAGTGTCCGATTTGCCTTATTACGAACATTTATGCATTGATCCTTTTGTTTTAAATTCTTACTAATCATAACTCCCAGATCCCTTTCGCAATCCGACTTCGCAATCACAACACCATCTAGCTCGTATCTTGTAACTCTATCATCATTACCTAACCTCAGAACTTTACATTTATCAGCATTAAACTGCATCTGCCAATCCTTTGACCATTTCAAAACCCTATCTAGATCAACTTGAAGTGATAGTGAGTCCTCCTCCGAATTAATTTCCCTACCGATTTTCGTATCATCGGCAAATTTGCAAATGTTGCTACTCAAACCTGAATCTAAATCATTTATATATATTATAAACAACAGAGGTCCCAGGACAGAGCCTTGAGGCACTCCGCTTACAACATTTTCCCACTCTGAGGTTAGGTGGTGATGACTGAGGTTAGGTGGTGATGATAGAGTTACAAGATACGAGCTAGATGGTGTTGTGATTGCGAAGTCGGATTGCGAAAGGGATCTGGGAGTTATGATTAGTAAGAATTTAAAACAAAAGGATCAATGCATAAATGTTCGTAATAAGGCAAATCGGACACTTGGATTTATTAATCGCAGAGTTAGTAACAAGACACCTGGTGTGGTTCTCAAGCTATATCTTGCTCTAGTTAGGCCCCATTTAGATTATGCAGTTCAGTTTTGGTCGCCATATTATAGAATGGATATAAATTCACTTGAACGTGTCCAGCGTAGGATGACTAAGTTAATTCCCCAAATTAGAAATCTTTCATATGAAGAAAGATTAACAAAGCTTAAGTTGCATTCACTGGAAAGGCGAAGAGTTAGGGGTGACATGATAGAGGTTTACAAGTGGATGAATGGACATAACCGGGGGGATATTAATAGGGTATTAAAAGTATCAACACAGGACAGAACACGAAACAATGGGTATAAATTGGATAAGTTTAGATTTAGGAAAGACTTGGGTAAATACTGGTTCAGTAACAGGGTTGTTGATTTGTGGAACCAATTGCCGCGTAACATTGTGGAGGTGGGGTCCCTCGATTGTTTCAAGCACGGGTTGGACAAGTATATGAGTGGGATTGGGTGGTTATAGAATAGGAGCTGCCTCGTATGGGCCAATAGGCCTTCTGCAGTTACCTTTGTTCTTATGTTCTTATGTTCTTATGATTCCATTTATACTAACTCTCTGTTTCCTTTGGTATAGCCATGCCCTAATCCAGCTTAATATAGCACCCCCAATACCATGAGACTCTATCTTTTTAATCAGTCTTTCATGTGGCACTGTATCAAAAGCTTTGCTAAAGTCAAGGTATACAACATCGCAATCCTTACCACTATCAACTGCCTCAACAATGCTAGAATAAAAAGATAGCAAATTTGTTAAACATGAACGGCCATTTGTAAAACCATGTTGCGACTCATTTATTAATTTATGTTTTTCAAGATGGAGACGAATTGTATTTGCAATTATTGATTCAAGTAACTTTCCCACAATAGACGTTAGGCTAATTGGCCGATAGTTTGACGCAAGTGATCTATCTCCTTTCTTTAAAATTAGTAGCACATTAGCTACCTTCCATGACTCTGGCACTCTGCCTAACTCTATTGATTTATTAAATATGGTTGACAGTGGCTCGGAAAGCTCCTCTTTGCATTCTTTAAGCACCCTGGCAAAAACTTCATCCGGCCCTGGGGATTTGTTTGGTTTTAGTTTTACTATTTGTTTAATTACATCTTCCCCTGGTAACTACTAAACTAATCAACCTGTCCTCATCCCCACCCACATAGACTTGTTCGGCTGAAGGCATATTGTTAAGTTCCTCTTTAGTAAATACAGATATAAAATATTTATTAAAAATACTACTCATCTCCTCGTCATTAGCCGTTATTTGACCTGTCTCAGTTTATAATGGACCTATCCTTTCCCTAGTCTTAATTCGATATAACTGAAAAAAACTTTAAGATTTGTCTTCGCTTGCCCTGCTTTGCGAACTTCATAGTTTCTTTTTGCTTTCCTTATCTCATTTTTAACATTTCTAACCAGTTGAGCGATTTCCTGTTCTGAACTGACTTCCTCATTCTTAATCCTTTTGTACCACGCTCTCTTTTTACCTTTAAGGTTCTTCAGATCCTTTGTTATCCACTTTGGATCATTTGTATTCGATCTATTCAATTTATATGGTATACTACGTTTGGGCTTGATATTTTTAAATTTTTAAAAAGGTTATATTTTGAATCCATATCGAAATCTCCTTTTCCGTCACCTGTCGCTGGGTTCACGTCTAGCCCACACCCCATACCCACGACATTCCAATCTATTTGACCCCCAAAAAATTCTTAGGCTATTGAAATCAGCTTTTCGAAAATCAGACACTTTAACAGAATTTTCTCCTACAGATTTATTCCATTTTATACTAAATCTGATTTCTTTATGCTCACTGTTCCCTACCTCACTCCCTATTTCGAAGTCCTTAATTTGTGTTTCCCTGTTAGTTAACACTAAATCTAAAATATTATTTCCCCGCGTTGGTTCCTTAATGTGTTACGTAAGAAAGCAATCGTCAATTAATTCTAGAAAATCTTCTGCTTCATTATTCCCTGTTTTGTTCACCCAGTTTATTCCACTAAAATTAAAGTCACCCATGACATAAATACTGTTAGATCTAGATGCTCTAGATATTTCATCCCATAGATGCTTTGCTTCCATTCTGTCTAAATTTGGTGGCCTATATATAACTCCTATTATAATATTATTTGCTTTTTCCGTTTAATTCTGTCTAAATAGTTTCTGTGTGTGGCTCAGTTTTGATTCCCTCTTTGAGACTACATTTCAAATTATCCCTAACATATATGGCTACTCCCCCTCCTCGTCTAATATATCTATCTGTGTGAAATAGTTTAAATCCATTTATTTGATATTCAGCTAATTAGCTCTTTATTTTCTACATTCATCCACGTTTCGGTAAGTGCAATAATATCTATTTTTTCTGTGCAGACAAGAGCATTTAACTCGTTTATTTTGTTTCTTAGACTTCTACTGTTAGTGTAATATACCCTAAGTGAATTGTTATTTTGAGGCTCTTCTCTTTCCCTGATCATTTTGCCAATTTGTTTCTCCAACAAACACATACTTTTATTACCTCCTTCCTCCCTATCAATTCCCATACCACTATCTAATAACAGTTTAAACCCAAACAAATGCCTCTAACCACTGGTTCCAACGAGTTCGCAACAGCAACAACCCCAGCCCTCGATAGATGCACCCCACCACGAGCATACATTTCACTTCTTCCATAGAATAGGTATCTGGGATTTAGACAGCTGCTATGGGCTGCTTCCTCGGGAAGTGTGTGTGTGAAAATTAGGATAAAGGACTTGCCCGAAACGCTATGCGTGCTAGTGGCTGTACAAGAATGTAAGAACTCTTGTATATATAAATAATTAATTAAATACAAATATTTACTAACATTGAGTTACTCTCGGCCCTGAACAAAGGTACAGCCACATCCCCGGTGAGGATGGTATTACTTATGACATATTGTGTCTGCTTCCGTGAATGGACATAACAAAGGGGATATTAATAGGGTATTAAAAGTATCAACACAAGACAGTACACGAAACAATGGGTATAAATTGGATAAGTTTAGATTTAGGAAAGACTTGGGTAAATACTGGTTCAGTAACAGGGATGTTGATTTGTGGAACCAATTGCCGCGTAACATTGTGGAGGTGGGGTCCCTCGATTGTTTCAAGCATGGGTTGGACATGTATATGAGTGGGATTGGGTGGTTATAAATAGGAGCTGCCTCGTATGGGCCAATAGGCCTTCTGCAGTTGCCTTTGTTCTGTTAGTGTCTGTTAGTGTTTGTTGTCTTGCCCTGCAAGACTTTGTTCTTATGTTCTTATGTTCTAATTCAATTGCTGAAACTTATCCAATTTATACCCATTGTTTCGTGTTCTGTCTTGTGTTGATATTTTTAATACCCTGTTAATATTCTCCCTGTTATGTCCATTCATCCACTTGTAAACCTCTATCATGTCACCCCTAACTCTTCACCTTTCCAGTGAAAGAAAGCTGTTTCTGACATTCTTAAACCTATACCACTTGATGATGATACTACCTTTTTTTATTAAAAAGCTTAGGTATACACAGCAATGTGCTGTTACCCTGTTCTAAATGAAAGATTACACAGTGTAAATCAAAAACTATCTATAAGGTCATCTAATATTCCCATCTCACAAGATGGTTAGTCATACATGGAATCAGGGGTTGCTATAAACTCTTCACTCACGTACTTCAAATACAAATAATCGCCAACAGAACCTAAACACCTAACCTAACCTACGTCTAATTATACATAGAAGTTTTAGGTATTATAATATTAATTTATATATGAGAACAAACCAATTTTTAACACAACGCAATGTACTAACCACTATACGATCACGGCCATCGACGAATGGCACTCAAATGACAGAATGGCAAATGACAGAATGGCTGACAGAATGGCACTCAACAGACTGGAGTGGAAAATGCCTAAACTGCACCATGATATGTATGCCTATAGAAGAGGGGTTGGCACAGTGGAATGTATTACAACTCTGTTAGCCCACTTGAATGACAGACCAGGAATGCTGATATTCCTGGACCTCGAAAAAGCCTTTGAACTGGCTAGCGCCCCAGCTATTCTCTGCTGCCTCATTGACAAAGAGGTCAGAGGCAACCTGCTCTCCTGGACCAAAAACTGTCTCATAAACAGAGAAGCAAGAGTAAAACTTCATGGCACAGTCTCTGAGTACAAAAGACATGAAAATGGTACACCGCAAGGAGGTATTCTTAGCCCTCTTCTCTTCAACTGTTTAATGGAAAGAATAATGAGGTTGAAACTCCCACATCACTGCAGGCTGCTAAACTACGCGGACGACTTTGTCATCATCATAAAAGGAAGGGATGCGGCGCGCCTTGCACCCAAATGCTTAGACTGCATCAGTAAAGAGGCAAAACAGATTGGGATCAAACTCAACCCCTCAAAGTCAAAGGCCATGCCCATAAAAATAGCGAAGCCCAACATCCAACTCACAGTACAGGGTCAACCAATAGAATGGGTCGACACCTATCAGTATCTCGGTCAGGTGAAGTCACAGTGAGAGGTTGTGTTAACCGGAGCTCCTGAGTGTTGTTATATTATCATAGCAATATGGAAGTTGTAGTGAAGGACCTGGTGACTCTAGTGGGAGCCCTGAGGACAGAGTTGGACTCTCTGCGGGAGGAGGTGCGTCAGCTTAAAAAACAACGAGAAGTAACGAAGGAGGAGACCAGCAGTAAAGGGACCTCGTCTTGGAGAGTTGCGAAAGACAGGGGCCTTAAGAAGACTGATAAAGCCGCCTTCAAACGCCATAGCAACTTCAAATTCATTTGACGTTTTGGAGGACGAGTGCTGTGGAGAGACTGTGGATCGCGCAAAAGGGAAAGCAACGAAGAGAAAGGAAGCGCAGGCCCCTCAGAAAGTAAAGGAAGTACCTAAGCAAACATTAGTTGTGGGAGATTCCCAGATAAGGTATTTGGATAGAACGTTTTGTGCTAGAGATAGGGGGAACAGGTTAAGGGTTTGCTATCCCGGAGCTGGCATTGGTGATATTATAAACAACATGAATGATATTATGGCTGGTAATGGGAACAATCCCATTATTTGCATTAGCGTGGGAGGAAATGATGTTGGTCGAGTCAGGAGTGAGGAACTGATTCAGAGGTATAAAACAGCCATAGAGTTAGTTAGGAGCAAGGGAGGAATCCCGATCATATGTGGCATTCTTCCAAGAAAGGGAGTGGGAAATGAATGGATATCGAGGGCACTTGGTGTCAATTGCCGGCTGGAAAGATATTGCAAATCAAATGCAATATCTTTCATAGACAACTGGGAACACTTCTATGGAAGAAATGAAATGTATGCTCGTGATGGGGTGCATCTATCGAGAGCTGGGGTTGTTGCTGTTGCGAACTCGCTAGAAGAAGTGGTTAGAGGTGTTTGTTTGGGTTTAAACTGTTAGTAGATAGAGGTATGGGAATTGATTTGGAGGAAGGAGGTAATAAAAGTATGTGTTTGTGGGAGAAAGGAATTGGCAAAACGATCAGGGAAAGAGAAGGTCCGCAAAATAACAATTCACTTAGGGTTGTTGTTGCTGTTGCGAACTCGCTAGAAGAAGTGGTTAGAGGTGTTTGTTTGGGTTTAAACTGTTAGTAGATAGAGGTATGGGAATTGATTTGGAGGAAGGAGGTAATAAAAGTATGTGTTTGTGGGAGAAAGGAATTGGCAAAACGATCAGGGAAAGAGAAGGTCCGCAAAATAACAATTCACTTAGGGTATATTACACTAACAGTAGAAGTCTAAGAAATAAAATTAACGAATTAAATGCTCTTGTCTGCACAGAAAAAATAGATATTATTGCACTTACCGAAACGTGGATGAATGTAGAAAATAGAGAACTATTAGCTGAATATCAAATATATGGATTTAAACTATTTCACACAGATAGATATATTAGACGAGGAGGTGGAGTAGCCATATATGTTAGGGACAATTTGAAATGTAGTCTCAAAGAGGGAATCAAAACAGAGCCACACACAGAAACTATTTGGATTGAATTAAACGAAAAAGCTAATAATATTATAATAGGAGTAATATATAGGCCACCAAATTTAGACAGAATGGAAGCAAAGCATCTATGGGATGAAATATCTAGAGCATCTAGATCTAACAGTATTTATGTCATGGGTGACTTTAATTTTAGCGGAATAAACTGGTTGAACAAAACAGGGAATAGTGAAGCAGAAGATTTTCTAGAATTAATTGACGATTGCTTTCTTACGCAACACATTAAGGAACCAACACGGGAAAATAATATTTTAGATTTAGTGTTAACTAACAGGGAAACGCAAATTAATGACATCGAAATAGGGAGTGAGCTAGGGAGCAGTGATCACAAAGAAATCAGATTTAGCATAGAATGGAATAGACCAGTAGGAGAAAATTCTGTTAAAGTGCCAGATTTTCGAAAAGCTGATTTTAATAGCCTAAGAAATTTTTTGGGTCAAATTGATTGGAAAGGCTTGGGTATGGGGTGTGGGCCGGTCTTGGAGCGAGACATGAACCCAGCGATAGGTGACTTAAATGGGGATTTCGATGTGGATTCAATATATAACTTATTTAAGAATATTCTAAACAAAGCACAGGAACGTAGTATACCATACAAATTGAATAGATCGTATACTAATGACCCAAAGTGGATAACAAAGAATTTGAAGAACCTTATAGGTAAAAAGAGAGCTTGGTACAAAAGGATTAAAAGTGGGGAGGTCACTTTAGAACAGGAATTCGTACAACTGGTTAGAAATGTTAAAAAAGAGATAAGGAAAGCAAAAAGAAACTATGAAGTTCGCATAGCAGGGCAAGCAAAGACAAATCCTAAAGGGTTTTTTCAGTTATATCGTACTAAGACTAGGGAAAGGATAGGTCCATTAAAAACTGAGACAGGTCAAATAACAGATAGTGATGAAGAGATGAGTAGTATTTTTAATAAATATTTTATATCTGTATTTACTAAAGAGGAACTTAACAATATGCCTTCAGCCGAACAAGTCTATGTGGGTGGGGACGAGGACAGGTTGACGAGTTTAGCAGTTACCAGGGAGGATGTTCTTAAACAAATAGTAAAACTCAAACCAAACAAATCCCCAGGGCCGGATGAAGTGTTTGCTAGGGTGCTTAAAGAATGCAAAGAGGAGCTTTGTGACCCACTGTCAACCATATTTAATAAATCAATAGAGTCAGGCAGAGTGCCAGAGTTTTGGAAAGTTGCTAATGTGATACCAGTTTTTAAGAAAGGAGATAGATCACTTGCGTCTAACTATCGACCAATTAGCCTAACGTCTATTGTGGGAAAGTTACTCGAATCTATAATAGCAAATAAAATTCGTCTTCATCTTGAAAAACATAAATTAATAATTGAGTCGCAACATGGCTTTATAAATGGCCGTTCATGTTTAACAAATTTGTTATCTTTTTATTCTAGCATTGTTGAGGCAGTTGATAGTGGTAAGGATTGCGATGTTGTATACCTTGACTTTAGCAAAGCTTTTGATACAGTGCCACATGAAAGACTGATTAAAAAAATAGAGTCTCATGGTATTGGGGGTGCTATATTAAGATGGATTAGGGCATGGCTATACCAAAGGAAACAGAGAGTTAGTATAAATGGAATCAAGTCAGAGTGGGAAAATGTTGTAAGTGGAGTGCCTCAAGGCTCTGTCCTGGGACCTCTGTTGTTTATAATATATATAAATGATTTAGATTCAGGTTTGAGTAGCAACATTTGCAAATTTGCCGATGATTCGAAAATCGGTAGGGAAATTAATTCGGAGGAGGACTCACTATCACTTCAAGTTGATCTAGATAGGGTTTTGAAATGGTCAAAGGATTGGCAGATGCAGTTTAATGCTGATAAATGTAAAGTTCTGAGGTTAGGTAATGATGATAGAGTTACAAGATACGAGCTAGATGGTGTTGTGATTGCGAAGTCGGATTGCGAAAGGGATCTGGGAGTTATGATTAGTAAGAATTTAAAACAAAAGGATCAATGCATAAATGTTCGTAATAAGGCAAATCGGACACTTGGATTTATTAATCGCAGCGTTAGTAACAAGACACCTGGTGTGGTTCTCAAGCTATATCTTGCTCTAGTTAGGCCCCATTTAGATTATGCAGTTCAGTTTTGGTCGCCATATTATAGAATGGATATAAATTCACTTGAACGTGTCCAGCGTAGGATGACTAAGTTAATTCCCCAAATTAGAAATCTTTCATATGAAGAAAGATTAACAAAGCTTAAGTTGCATTCACTGGAAAGGCGAAGAGTTAGGGGTGACATGATAGAGGTTTACAAGTGGATGAATGGACATAACCGGGGGGATATTAATAGGGTATTAAAAGTATCAACACAGGACAGAACACGAAACAATGGATATAAATTGGATAAGTTTAGATTTAGGAAAGACTTGGGTAAATACTGGTTCAGTAACAGGGTTGTTGATTTGTGGAACCAATTGCCGCGTAACATTGTGGAGGTGGGGTCCCTCGATTGTTTTAAGCACGGGTTGGACAAGTATATGAGTGGGATTGGGTGGTTATAGAATAGGAGCTGCCTCGTATGGGCCAATAGGCCTTCTGCAGTTACCTTTGTTCTTATGTTCTTATGTTCTTATATTACACTAACAGTAGAAGTCTAAGAAATAAAATTAACGAATTAAATGCTCTTGTCTGCACAGAAAAAATAGATATTATTGCACTTACCGAAACGTGGATGAATGTAGAAAATAGAGAACTATTAGCTGAATATCAAATATATGGATTTAAACTATTTCACACAGATAGATATATTAGACGAGGAGGTGGAGTAGCCATATATGTTAGGGACAATTTGAAATGTAGTCTCAAAGAGGGAATCAAAACAGAGCCACACACAGAAACTATTTGGATTGAATTAAACGAAAAAGCTAATAATATTATAATAGGAGTAATATATAGGCCACCAAATTTAGACAGAATGGAAGCAAAGCATCTATGGGATGAAATATCTAGAGCATCTAGATCTAACAGTATTTATGTCATGGGTGACTTTAATTTTAGCGGAATAAACTGGTTGAACAAAACAGGGAATAGTGAAGCAGAAGATTTTCTAGAATTAATTGACGATTGCTTTCTTACGCAACACATTAAGGAACCAACACGGGAAAATAATATTTTAGATTTAGTGTTAACTAACAGGGAAACGCAAATTAATGACATCGAAATAGGGAGTGAGCTAGGGAGCAGTGATCACAAAGAAATCAGATTTAGCATAGAATGGAATAGACCAGTAGGAGAAAATTCTGTTAAAGTGCCAGATTTTCGAAAAGCTGATTTTAATAGCCTAAGAAATTTTTTGGGTCAAATTGATTGGAAAGGCTTGGGTATGGGGTGTGGGCCGGTCTTGGAGCGAGACATGAACCCAGCGATAGGTGACTTAAATGGGGATTTCGATGTGGATTCAATATATAACTTATTTAAGAATATTCTAAACAAAGCACAGGAACGTAGTATACCATACAAATTGAATAGATCGTATACTAATGACCCAAAGTGGATAACAAAGAATTTGAAGAACCTTATAGGTAAAAAGAGAGCTTGGTACAAAAGGATTAAAAATGGGGAGTTCACTTTAGAACAGGAATTCGTACAACTGGTTAGAAATGTTAAAAAAGAGATAAGGAAAGCAAAAAGAAACTATGAAGTTCGCATAGCAGGGCAAGCAAAGACAAATCCTAAAGGGTTTTTTCAGTTATATCGTACTAAGACTAGGGAAAGGATAGGTCCATTAAAAACTGAGACAGGTCAAATAACAGATAGTGATGAAGAGATGAGTAGTATTTTTAATAAATATTTTGTATCTGTATTTACTAAAGAGGAACTTAACAATATGCCTTCAGCCGAACAAGTCTATGTGGGTGGGGACGAGGACAGGTTGACGAGTTTAGCAGTTACCAGGGAGGATGTTCTTAAACAAATAGTAAAACTCAAACCAAACAAATCCCCAGGGCCGGATGAAGTGTTTGCTAGGGTGCTTAAAGAATGCAAAGAGGAGCTTTGTGACCCACTGTCAACCATATTTAATAAATCAATAGAGTCAGGCAGAGTGCCAGAGTTTTGGAAAGTTGCTAATGTGATACCAGTTTTTAAGAAAGGAGATAGATCACTTGCGTCTAACTATCGACCAATTAGCCTAACGTCTATTGTGGGAAAGTTACTCGAATCTATAATAGCAAATAAAATTCGTCTTCATCTTGAAAAACATAAATTAATAATTGAGTCGCAACATGGCTTTATAAATGGCCGTTCATGTTTAACAAATTTGTTATCTTTTTATTCTAGCATTGTTGAGGCAGTTGATAGTGGTAAGGATTGCGATGTTGTATACCTTGACTTTAGCAAAGCTTTTGATACAGTGCCACATGAAAGACTGATTAAAAAAATAGAGTCTCATGGTATTGGGGGTGCTATATTAAGATGGATTAGGGCATGGCTATACCAAAGGAAACAGAGAGTTAGTATAAATGGAATCAAGTCAGAGTGGGAAAATGTTGTAAGTGGAGTGCCTCAAGGCTCTGTCCTGGGACCTCTGTTGTTTATAATATATATAAATGATTTAGATTCAGGTTTGAGTAGCAACATTTGCAAATTTGCCGATGATACGAAAATCGGTAGGGAAATTAATTCGGAGGAGGACTCACTATCACTTCAAGTTGATCTAGATAGGGTTTTGAAATGGTCAAAGGATTGGCAGATGCAGTTTAATGCTGATAAATGTAAAGTTCTGAGGTTAGGTAATGATGATAGAGTTACAAGATACGAGCTAGATGGTGTTGTGATTGCGAAGTCGGATTGCGAAAGGGATCTGGGAGTTATGATTAGTAAGAATTTAAAACAAAAGGATCAATGCATAAATGTTCGTAATAAGGCAAATCGGACACTTGGATTTATTAATCGCAGCGTTAGTAACAAGACACCTGGTGTGGTTCTCAAGCTATATCTTGCTCTAGTTAGGCCCCATTTAGATTATGCAGTTCAGTTTTGGTCGCCATATTATAGAATGGATATAAATTCACTTGAACGTGTCCAGCGTAGGATGACTAAGTTAATTCCCCAAATTAGAAATCTTTCATATGAAGAAAGATTAACAAAGCTTAAGTTGCATTCACTGGAAAGGCGAAGAGTTAGGGGTGACATGATAGAGGTTTACAAGTGGATGAATGGACATAACCGGGGGGATATTAATAGGGTATTAAAAGTATCAACACAGGACAGAACACGAAACAATGGATATAAATTGGATAAGTTTAGATTTAGGAAAGACTTGGGTAAATACTGGTTCAGTAACAGGGTTGTTGATTTGTGGAACCAATTGCCGCGTAACATTGTGGAGGTGGGGTCCCTCGATTGTTTCAAGCACGGGTTGGACAAGTATATGAGTGGGATTGGGTGGTTATAGAATAGGAGCTGCCTCGTATGGGCCAATAGGCCTTCTGCAGTTACCTTTGTTCTTATGTTCTTATGTTCTTATCTAGGAATCATCCTGGACACACACATGAATTTTAATGCTGAGGTCACATACTTGAGAGAGCGAACTGCGGCCCGGACGGCAATCCTCAGGTCGCTAACCTCCCTTTCTGGAGGAGCCAATCTGCAAGTCCTTCGCACATACTATGTACAGGCAGTCAGATCAGTGATCGATTATGCCGCACCTGCACTCACAAATCTATCACACCAACAGTGGAAAAAGCTTGAAGTTGCCCAAAACAATGCTATGAGAGCTGCACTGGGAGCCCCCATGTGGACCAGGCTTGAAACTCTTAGACTGGAGACGGGTTTGCCCTCTCTACAAGAAAGAATATCACAAAGGACAGCTACAATTATCAGTAAGATAATTATTTCTTCTGATCCAATCCCAGTACGGCAGGCTTTGGTGGTTGGACTAAGCCAAAACAATGGAAACTCTTGGGTTGCAAGAGCAGGAAAAGTCCTAAACAGACTACATTTAAAAAACATGATTCTTGATAGAGAGGGTGATCATCCACACCCAAATTACACTCCTTCCGCGCCGTGGGAAGAGCCTGCTTTCAAAATAGTAATAGAAAGTCTCCCAATGAAAAAGGCTGCCTATGATCCGACAATCCTAAGGCGCATAATAGAAGAGCAAATGTATAGCATAGCAGTAGCAGGAGCCACCCACATCTTCACAGACGGATCGGTGGACACAGAAAATGAGAGTGCTGGCGCTGCTCTTTGCACGACCAGCGTTCAGGCATATTGGAGACTGGGAGGACTAGTATCATCAACCCAAACTGAGCTGTTCGCCATACAACAGGCATTCGCATATGTGATTGCACAAAACACTCAAAATGCAATCATACACACAGACTCAAAAGCTGCACTTCAAATACTAGGACAAAAACAGTGGAAAGATAATGTGGAAATAATTACCACCATTTTGTATCTTGGAACAGTCGCTAAAGGCAAAGGCCTCAACATAACTTTAAACTGGATCCCATCCCATATTGGAATCCCATTAAATGAAAAAGCTGATGAAATTGCTAAATTGGCAACTCGTCATCCAGTGATACATAAAACAATTCAACCCAGCCTAGAGAACATAAAAAACATCATCACCAAAAAACTCTCACATCTCAACAAAGCCTACCTACACCAGAGAATAGCTGAAGGTTCGCCATCTGCAACATGGTATCTTCAGGCAACCAAATTAGAAAGGTTAAATATCCCAAAAGGAATCCACAGGGAAATAGCAGTTAGGCTATATAGACTACGTCTAGGTTACAGATGCAACTGGGAGATTGGTGAACCCCGACAGAGAGAGTGCATCTTCTGCCAAACTGTCACAGAAAAGCCATTACTTCACTATCTTCTGGAATGTGAAGCAACCAATGACCTTAGAAGAGCTTTAAGAGTTCCTGAATCATGCAGTGGCCACCCTGAAGCCATCAACACAGCCACTCTCCTGGTCAACAAAGGTGTCCAGCAGCTGGACACCCTCATAAAGACTGTGAAGCAGTATCCTCCCCCACGATAACAGCTTGATGGTTAAATGCAAACTCAGAATACTGGGGGAAAAAAAAAAGAAAAAAGAAAAAAAATTAATAATTACGGGAGACATCTCCCGTCACGCAGGGTGCAGTTGCACCTCCACAAATCTCCAGTATCAGCTCTTGATACTGGTAATGGCTCAAAAGGGCCACCACTTACGGGCTATTCATGCCCGTGCCACCTTTTGGGTGTCTTAATCTTTATCAATCAATCAATCAATCAATTTTTAACACAGTATGTTAAAATTGACGAAAGTGCCTGGGGACAACGGGCGCTGCTTCAACCAGCCTAGTGTGAGAACGGGTTGTCTGAGGAGGATGGCCGCTGCTTTAACCACCCTAGTGTGAGGACGGCCGCTGCTTTAACAAGCCTAGTGTGAGGACGGGTTGTCTGGGGAGGACGGCCGCTGCTTTAACAAGCCTAGTGTGAGGACGGGTGGTCTGGAGAGGACGGCCGCTGCTTTAACCAGCCTAGTGTGAGGACGGGTTGTCTGGAAAGGACGGCCGCTGCTTTAACCAGCCTAGTGTGAGGACGGGTTGTCTGGGGAGGACGGCTGCGGCTTTAACCAGCCTAGTGTGAGGACGGGTTGTCACCTGACAACTCCCTTTCTTCCCCATCCTACACTTCCTTGTTCGACATTTGGGTAACCTAGACCTTTGTGAACAATCTTGACATTCTCAAGTCGATTGTGAACAATCGTCTTGAGAATGGTCCAGGACGGACCGAAACGTCGTCGTCCCTTCACTTTCTAGTGTGTGGTCTGGTCAACATATTTCAGCCACGTTATTGTGACTCATCGCCTGCACTGTGGGGTGATTAATGTAATCGCCGAATCTTCATTTATCTTTGAAATTCTTTCCCCAATTAACTGTAATTTCAATAATATCATCATTATCTCAGTAACAGTATTTCTTGGGTCATAAAAATAATCTTGGGATTATTCTCATGGCTTCATAATGTATCTTCTCCAACTCGTTTAGTCTATCTTTACCAAAACAAGAAATGACAGGAGCAGCATAATCAATAAGAGATCTCACAGTATGCCACGTGATTACTATTGGAATATGATAAATAATTGTCTTGTGTATGGGTTTGTAAGCCCTTATATATATAGCCCTTGAGAGACCTTATATAGCACCATTTGGTCCGGGAGACATCTCCCGTCACGCAGGGTGCAGTTGCGCCTCCACAGATCTCCAGTATCATCTATTGATACTGGTGATGGCTCAAAAGGGCCACCACTTACGAGCTATTCATGCCTGTGCCACCTTTTGGGTGTCTTCATCTTAACACATTCACAAGGGAGACATTTCCCGTCATGCAGGGTGCATTCGCACCTCCACAGATCTCCAGTATCAGCTCTTGATACTGGTAATGGCTTAAAAGGGCCACCACTTACGGGCTATTCATGCCCGTGCCACCTTTTGGGTGGCTTAATCTTCATCAATCAATCCTTATATAGCACCATTTGGTCCGGGAGACATCTCCCGTCACGCAGGGTGCAGTTACGCCTCCACAGATCTCCAGTATCATCTTTTGATACTGGCAATGGCTCAAAAGGGCCACCACTTACGGGCTATTCATGCCCGTGCCACCTCTTGGGTGGCTTAATCTTCATCAATCAATCAATCCTTATATAGTCGAGGGTAGAAATAGCTTAAGCTATTTAATCCTTTTGAGATGTACTTTTTTTCTAAATAAACTTCCTTGAAATTAATAAACACGACCATACAGTTTTCGTCCACTCTATGACCTTTAAGATTTCTAGAATGTGCATTTGCTAATGTCAACACGACCAACTATGTTCAGTCTATAGTACCTATAAGGTATCCAAAATATTTATTAAGCTAAGTACGGTTTAGTAAGTGTATATACATAATTCACGAGCGCTAATGTTATTAATAATATTTAAATATATTTGCATACTCCAGTCTTATATATTACAATTTTTAGGGATAGCAAAAATCTACTACTTTGTTTAAATTTCTGTTGAGAAATGTAGATTATAAAAAACATTGTAAATATTTTTTTAATTTCCTTTAAAATAAAACGTAAAATCACAAATATCTGATTGAAAAGTTGTAAAATATATAAATAAAAAAAAAAAATCTTCCTGCATGGTAGACTTAAGCTAATCAAGTTAATAATCGCTGAACATCGTTTTCTTTATCCGTGGCGATGGATAAAGAAAACCTGGTTTCTTTATCGGACGTCCACCTCAAACTTCGGTAATTTTCCCAAAGGCACACAATTATGATTAAAATTCATATTAAAAAATTCAAAATTCAAATGTTTATTCAGGTAAAGTACATACATACAAGAGGTGATACAAAAATTGATAGATTTATAGATAGAGCTAGTACATACAATGCCTAAAATAACTATTACGCAAAGCGTTTAGGACTGGAAAAATATAAAAGACAAAAACGTAATACTAAATAAATGCTGGATGCGATGATAGATAAAAGCTCGTTGACTTGATGCTCCAGATTGATTGATTGATGAAGATTAAGCCACCCAAAAGGTGGCACGGGCATGAACAGCCCGTAAGTGGTGGCCCTTTTGAGCCATTACCAGTATCAAGAGCTGATACTGGAGATCTGTGGAGGCGCGACTGCACCCTGCGTGACGGGAGATGTCTCCCGGACCAAATGGTGTTGATGCTGATTGATTGATGAAGATTAAGCCACCCAAGAGGTGGCACGGGCATTAATAGCCCGTAAGTGGTGGCCCTTTCGAGCCATTACCAGTATCAAAAGATGATACTGGAGATCTGTGGAGGCGCAACTGCACCCTGCGTGACGGGAGATGTCTCCCGGACCAAGTGGTGACCAAATGGTGATGTTGATGCTCCAATTTCTTTCTTTATTATGCACCCCATACCCATCCCGTGGGCAGTGGTGTAAAAGATTACAGAGGTACATAATCGGTTCAGGAACTGAACCCTCTGTAGTTCGTGTAGCTAAGCAAATAACAATTTTGACGCTAGTTACAAAATTATTAATGTTATATATACATGAATACATTCTCATACATACATGTACATATATATATATATATATATATATATATATATATATATATATATATATATATATATATATATATATATATATATATATATATATATATATATATATATATATATGACGACTGAAAACTCACACCCCAGAAGTGACTCGAACCCATACTCCCAGGAGCAACGCAACTGGTATCTACAGGGACGCCTTAATCCACTTGGCCATCACGACCGGACATAAGGAAGTGATAGCCGAAGCTATTTACATGAATATGAAAAATGAAAACAAGAATATGAAAAGAAAGTTAGGATTGGCCTAGTTTCAAAGGAAGTAGGTAAAAGGTACTCATCAATGCTTACCAGTATCACAAGAAATGCAAAACTTGCATATTATGTGAATAGATTCAATGAAGCAAAAGGCAACATGAAAATCACTTGGAAAACTATCTCTAGTATCCTAGGAACTAAACAACACTCACATAACCAAATAAATCTCTACAAGGATGGGGATATACCATCAACTGATTTAGAAATGGCAAATGAATTTAATAGTTTCTTTTCATCGGTTGGTGCTAATCTTGCCAGTAAAATCCCACAGACTCAGACACATATTAACACATATCTCTCAGGCAGCTATCCAAACTCTCTTCTCCTTTCACCAATCAGCCCGGCAGATGTTGTGTCCATCATACATTCTCTAAAAACCAAGGCAGGGAACACCAGTGAAATTCCGTCCATTGTGTACAAGAGAGCCTCCCATGCCCTTGCCCCACCCATAGCACTACTGTTCAACAAATCTATAGAGTGTCACACCTTCCCTGATATCCTCAAAAAAGCAAGAGTAACGCCAGTCCATAAAGGAGGCAATCCGGCGGACATAAACAATTATAGACCAATATCAAATCTACCCATTCTATCAAAAATATTTGAAAAAATTATTTACAAACAGCTCTATTCCTACCTTGTAAAATTCGACATACTCAGCCCCTGTAATTTGGCTTCCGGTCCCAAAAGAGCACCAATGATGCAATCATTAGTCTCCTTAACATTATCTACTCAGCCCTTGACAAAAATGAGTTTCCGATTGGACTCTTCATTGACCTAAGAAAAGCCTTTGACACTGTTAATCACAACTACCTCTTACTTAAACTCCAGCATTATGGAATCCGAGGCCTTGCCCTTGACTACATCCGATCCTATCTTAGTGACAGACACCAATATGTAACCATCAATGATACAACTTCTTCCACTCTACCAATCACCGTTGGAGTGCCACAGGGCAGCATCTTAGGACCTCTTCTATTTCTTATATATATAAACGATCTGCCTAATGTCTCTAATATTCTCAAACCTATATTGTTTGCTGACGATACTACCCTTATCTACTCAAACCTCAACCCACATACACTAAATAATATTGTGAATAATGAATTAAAAAAAGTCCACTTATGGATGTCAACGAACAAACTAACATTAAACATCGAAAAGACTTACTACATCTTATTTGGAAGCAAATCATCGAATGCAATTCAGCTACAGATAGACAACATTAACATCAGTAATAAAAATGATGGCAAGTTTCTTGGCCTATTCCTAGACAAGAGACTCAACTTCAGCACCCACATTCAACACATAACTAAGAAAGTCTCTAAGACAGTTGGTATACTCTCCAAAATCAGATATTATGTTCCTAACTCTGCTCTCCTCTCACTATATTATGCACTAATCTACCCCTATCTTAATTATGGTATCTGTGCATGGGGGTCTACCACTGCAACCCACCTTAAGCCCATCATCACACAGCAAAAATCTGCTATCAGAATAATAACTAACTCTGCTTTCAGACAACACTCAGCTCCCTTGTTTAAATCCCTAAACTTGCTAAATATTAACTCCCTCCACACATTCTCTTGTGTCAACTACATTTACAAAACCCTGTTCTTAAATGTAAACCATGCTCTGAAACTCTCCCTGGACAGATGTAATAGGACCCATAATCACCACACCAGAAATAAATATCTCTTTGATATCCCCAGGGTCAAACTTAATCTGTGTAAACACTCTATGCAAATTAAGGGACCTAGTCTATGGAACTCACTCCCTAGTGAATTGAAAAACTGTAAAACTTTTGCCTTATTTAAAAGCAAAACCAAAAAGTACCTAACTTCATCTTCTTAGTTTCCTACACTGAGCTTTAAATTTGCTCTGTACCTAGTGTTACCCAATCTCCTAATTTTTATGTAATATCAAACAACCTTATCATTGTGTTCATTGCTGTCTTCTTTTATGTGCTAGCCATATGCTGTATTGTGACTACCAATTTTTGTCAACTACCATTCAAGCTGTCATTGCAATCAATCTTATATTGTTTCTGCTGTATTGTGCCTAGCAATTTGTTGTCAACTACCATTTTAAGCTGTCATTGCAATCAATCTTAGCTACCTATGTGCTTTAATATACTGTACCTACAATTTTCTCTCATCTTTTTTTTTCATTCCATGTAATCTGTTATCATTTTTTTGTCTATAAATTTTGCAAGTATTTACCTCCTTAAAATTTTCTTAGATTAAGGACCTGCCCGAAACGCTGCACGTGCTAGTGGCTTTAAAAGACTGTAATTACCATATTTGTATCCTCACATTCCTTATGTACATTCTTGTATATGCATAAATAAATAAATAATAAATAAATAAATTTGAACCACTTCCCCGCCGGCACTCGGATGGTAATCTTGGGCATAGCATTTTATCATATCACCTCATTCTTTGGGGCACACGTGAGGAACACAAATGCAAACAAGCCTGAATGGTCCCCAGGACTATATGCGACTGAAAACTCACACCCCAGAAGTGACTCGAACCAATACTCCCAGGAGCAACGCAACTGGTATCTACAAGGACGCCTTAATCCACTTGACCATCACGACCGGACATAAGGAAGTGATAGCCGAAGCTATTTGAACCACTTCCTCGCCGGCACTCGGATGGTAATCTTGGGCATTGCATTTTATCAAATCATCTCATTCTTTGGGACACACGTGAGGAACACAAATGAGTTTTCAGTCGCATATAGTCCTGGGAACCATTCAGGCTTGTTTGCATTTGTGTTCCTCACGTGTGCCCCAAAGAGTGAGGTGATTTGATAAAATGCTATGCCCAAAATTACCATCCGAGTGCCGGCGGGGAAGTGGTTCAAATAGCTTCGGCTATCACTTCCTTATGTCCAGTCGTGATGGTCAAGTGGATTAAGGCGTCCCTGTAGATACCAGTTGCGTTGCTCCTGGGAGTATGGGTTCGAGTCACTTCTGGGGTGTGAGTTTTCAGTCGCATATTGTCCTGGGGACCATTCAGGCTTGTTTGCATTTGTGTTCCTCACGTGTGCCCCAAAGATTGATTGATTGATGAAGATTAAGCCACCCAAGAGGTGGCACGGGCATGAATAGCCCGTAAGTGGTGGCCCTTTCGAGCCATTACCAGTATCAAAAGATGATACTAGAGATCTGTGGAGGCGCAACTGCACCCTGCGTGACGGGAGATGTCTCCCGGACCAAATGGTGTTCTGTCAAAGACGATGATGATTGATGAAGATGAAGCCACCCAAAAAGGTGGCACGGGCATGAATAGCCCGTAAGTGGTGGCCCTTTTTGAGCCATTACCAGTATCAAGAGCTGATACTGGAGATCTGTGGAGGTGTGAATGCACCCTGCGTGACGGGAGATGTCTCCCTTGTGAATGTGTTAAGATGAAGATGAAGCCACCCAAAAGGTGGCACGGGCATGAATAGCTCGTAAGTGGTGGCCCTTTTGAGCCATTACCAGTATCAAGAGCTGATACTGGAGATCTGTGGAGGCGCGACTGCACCCTGCGTGACGGCAGATGTCTCATGGACCAAGTGGTGACCAGATGGTGTCTCTCTGTGTGCCCCAAAGAATGAGGTGATTTGATAAAATGCTATGCCCAAGATTACCATCCGAGTGCCGGCGGGGAAGTGGTTCAAATAGCGTCGGCTATCACTTCCTTATGTCCGGTCGTGATGGTCAAGTGGATTAAGGCGTCCCTGTAGATACCAGTTGCGTTGCTCCTGGGAGTATGGGTTCGAGTCACTTCTGGGGTTTGAATTTTCAGTCGTCATATATATATATATATATATATATATATATATATATATATATATATATATATATATATATATATATATATATATATATATATATATATATATATATATATATATATATATAACTGAAAACTCACATCCCAGAAGTGACTCGAACCCATACTCCCAGGAGCAACGCAACTGGTATGTACAAGACACCTTAATCCACTTGACCATCACGACCGGACATATTGTCCGGTCAAGATGGTCAAGTGGATTAAGGCGTCTTGTACATACCAGTTGCGTTGCTCCTGGGAGTATGGGTTCGAGTCACTTCTGGGGTGTGAGTTTTCAGTTGCATATTGTCCTGGGGACCATTCAGGCTTGTTTGCATTTGTGTTCCTCACGTGTGCCCCAAAGAATGAGGTGATTTGATAAAATGCTATGCCCAAGATTACCATCCGAGTGCCGGCGGGGAAGTGGTTCATATAGCCTCGGCTATCACTTCCTTATGTCCGGTCGTGACGGTCAAGCGGATTAAGGCGTCCCTGTACATACCAGTTGTGGGAGTATGGGTTCGAGTCACTTCTGGGGTGTGAGTTTTCAGTTGTATATAGTCCTGGGGACCATTCAGGCTTGTTTGCATTTGTGTTCCTCACGTGTGCCCCAAAGAATGAGGTGATTTGATAAAATGCTATGCCCAAGATTACCATCCGAGTGCCGGCGGGGAAGTGGTTCATATAGCCTCGGCTATCACTTCCTTATGTCCGGTCGTGATGGTCAAGCGGATTAAGGCGTCCCTGTACATACCAGTTGTGGGAGTATGGGTTCGAGTCACTTCTGGGGTGTGAGTTTTCAGTTGTATATAGTCCTGGGGACCATTCAGGCTTGTTTGCATTTGTGTTCCTCACGTGTGCCCCAAAGAATGAGGTGATTTGATAAAATGCTATGCCCAAGATTACCATCCGAGTGCCGGCGGGGAAGTGGTTCATATAGCCTCGGCTATCACTTCCTTATGTCCGGTCGTGATGGTCAAGCGGATTAAGGCGTCCCTGTACATACCAGTTGTGGGAGTATGGGTTCGAGTCACTTCTGGGGTGTGAGTTTTCAGTTGTATATAGTCCTGGGGACCATTCAGGCTTGTTTGCATTTGTGTTCCTCACGTGTGCCCCAAAGAATGAGGTGATTTGATAAAATGCTATGCCCAAGATTACCATCCGAGTGCCGGCGGGGAAGTGGTTCATATAGCCTCGGCTATCACTTCCTTATGTCCGGTCGTGATGGTCAAGCGGATTAAGGCGTCCCTGTACATACCAGTTGTGGGAGTATGGGTTCGAGTCACTTCTGGGGTGTGAGTTTTCAGTTGTATATAGTCCTGGGGACCATTCAGGCTTGTTTGCATTTGTGTTCCTCACGTGTGCCCCAAAGAATGAGGTGATTTGATAAAATGCTATGCCCAAGATTACCATCCGAGTGCCGGCGGGGAAGTGGTTCATATAGCCTCGGCTATCACTTCCTTATGTCCGGTCGTGATGGTCAAGCGGATTAAGGCGTCCCTGTACATACCAGTTGTGGGAGTATGGGTTCGAGTCACTTCTGGGGTGTGAGTTTTCAGTTGTATATAGTCCTGGGGACCATTCAGGCTTGTTTGCATTTGTGTTCCTCACGTGTGCCCCAAAGAATGAGGTGATTTGATAAAATGCTATGCCCAAGATTACCATCCGAGTGCCGGCGGGGAAGTGGTTCATATAGCCTCGGCTATCACTTCCTTATGTCCGGTCGTGATGGTCAAGCGGATTAAGGCGTCCCTGTACATACCAGTTGTGGGAGTATGGGTTCGAGTCACTTCTGGGGTGTGAGTTTTCAGTTGTATATAGTCCTGGGGACCATTCAGGCTTGTTTGCATTTGTGTTCCTCACGTGTGCCCCAAAGAATGAGGTGATTTGATAAAATGCTATGCCCAAGATTACCATCCGAGTGCCGGCGGGGAAGTGGTTCATATAGCCTCGGCTATCACTTCCTTATGTCCGGTCGTGATGGTCAAGCGGATTAAGGCGTCCCTGTACATACCAGTTGTGGGAGTATGGGTTCGAGTCACTTCTGGGGTGTGAGTTTTCAGTTGTATATAGTCCTGGGGACCATTCAGGCTTGTTTGCATTTGTGTTCCTCACGTGTGCCCCAAAGAATGAGGTGATTTGATAAAATGCTATGCCCAAGATTACCATCCGAGTGCCGGCGGGGAAGTGGTTCATATAGCCTCGGCTATCACTTCCTTATGTCCGGTCGTGATGGTCAAGCGGATTAAGGCGTCCCTGTACATACCAGTTGTGGGAGTATGGGTTCGAGTCACTTCTGGGGTGTGAGTTTTCAGTTGTATATAGTCCTGGGGACCATTCAGGCTTGTTTGCATTTGTGTTCCTCACGTGTGCCCCAAAGAATGAGGTGATTTGATAAAATGCTATGCCCAAGATTACCATCCGAGTGCCGGCGGGGAAGTGGTTCATATAGCCTCGGCTATCACTTCCTTATGTCCGGTCGTGATGGTCAAGCGGATTAAGGCGTCCCTGTACATACCAGTTGTGGGAGTATGGGTTCGAGTCACTTCTGGGGTGTGAGTTTTCAGTTGTATATAGTCCTGGGGACCATTCAGGCTTGTTTGCATTTGTGTTCCTCACGTGTGCCCCAAAGAATGAGGTGATTTGATAAAATGCTATGCCCAAGATTACCATCCGAGTGCCGGCGGGGAAGTGGTTCATATAGCCTCGGCTATCACTTCCTTATGTCCGGTCGTGATGGTCAAGTGGATTAAGGCGTCCCTGTACATACCAGTTGTGGGAGTATGGGTTCGAGTCACTTCTGGGGTGTGAGTTTTCAGTTGTATATAGTCCTGGGGACCATTCAGGCTTGTTTGCATTTGTGTTCCTCACGTGTGCCCCAAAGAATGAGGTGATTTGATAAAATGCTATGCCCAAGATTACCATCCGAGTGCCGGCGGGGAAGTGGTTCATATAGCCTCGGCTATCACTTCCTTATGTCCGGTCGTGATGGTCAAGCGGATTAAGGCGTCCCTGTACATACCAGTTGTGGGAGTATGGGTTCGAGTCACTTCTGGGGTGTGAGTTTTCAGTTGTATATAGTCCTGGGGACCATTCAGGCTTGTTTGCATTTGTGTTCCTCACGTGTGCCCCAAAGAATGAGGTGATTTGATAAAATGCTATGCCCAAGATTACCATCCGAGTGCCGGCGGGGAAGTGGTTCATATAGCCTCGGCTATCACTTCCTTATGTCCGGTCGTGATGGTCAAGCGGATTAAGGCGTCCCTGTACATACCAGTTGTGGGAGTATGGGTTCGAGTCACTTCTGGGGTGTGAGTTTTCAGTTGTATATAGTCCTGGGGACCATTCAGGCTTGTTTGCATTTGTGTTCCTCACGTGTGCCCCAAAGAATGAGGTGATTTGATAAAATGCTATGCCCAAGATTACCATCCGAGTGCCGGCGGGGAAGTGGTTCATATAGCCCCGGCTATCACTTCCTTATGTCCGGTCGTGATGGTCAAGCGGATTAAGGCGTCCCTGTACATACCAGTTGTTGGAGTATGGGTTCGAGTCACTTCTGGGGTGTGAGTTTTCAGTTGTATATAGTCCTGGGGACCATTCAGGCTTGTTTGCATTTGTGTTCCTCACGTGTGCCCCAAAGAATGAGGTGATTTGATAAAATGCTATGCCCAAGATTACCATCCGAGTGCCGGCGGGGAAGTGGTTCATATAGCCTCGGCTATCACTTCCTTATGTCCGGTCGTGATGGTCAAGCGGATTAAGGCGTCCCTGTACATACCAGTTGTGGGAGTATGGGTTCGAGTCACTTCTGGGGTGTGAGTTTTCAGTTGTATATAGTCCTGGGGACCATTCAGGCTTGTTTGCATTTGTGTTCCTCACGTGTGCCCCAAAGAATGAGGTGATTTGATAAAATGCTATGCCCAAGATTACCATCCGAGTGCCGGCGGGGAAGTGGTTCATATAGCCTCGGCTATCACTTCCTTATGTCCGGTCGTGATGGTCAAGCGGATTAAGGCGTCCCTGTACATACCAGTTGTGGGAGTATGGGTTCGAGTCACTTCTGGGGTGTGAGTTTTCAGTTGTATATAGTCCTGGGGACCATTCAGGCTTGTTTGCATTTGTGTTCCTCACGTGTGCCCCAAAGAATGAGGTGATTTGATAAAATGCTATGCCCAAGATTACCATCCGAGTGCCGGCGGGGAAGTGGTTCATATAGCCTCGGCTATCACTTCCTTATGTCCGGTCGTGATGGTCAAGCGGATTAAGGCGTCCCTGTACATACCAGTTGTGGGAGTATGGGTTCGAGTCACTTCTGGGGTGTGAGTTTTCAGTTGTATATAGTCCTGGGGACCATTCAGGCTTGTTTGCATTTGTGTTCCTCACGTGTGCCCCAAAGAATGAGGTGATTTGATAAAATGCTATGCCCAAGATTACCATCCGAGTGCCGGCGGGGAAGTGGTTCATATAGCCTCGGCTATCACTTCCTTATGTCCGGTCGTGATGGTCAAGCGGATTAAGGCGTCCCTGTACATACCAGTTGTGGGAGTATGGGTTCGAGTCACTTCTGGGGTGTGAGTTTTCAGTTGTATATAGTCCTGGGGACCATTCAGGCTTGTTTGCATTTGTGTTCCTCACGTGTGCCCCAAAGAATGAGGTGATTTGATAAAATGCTATGCCCAAGATTACCATCCGAGTGCCGGCGGGGAAGTGGTTCATATAGCCTCGGCTATCACTTCCTTATGTCCGGTCGTGATGGTCAAGCGGATTAAGGCGTCCCTGTACATACCAGTTGTGGGAGTATGGGTTCGAGTCACTTCTGGGGTGTGAGTTTTCAGTTGTATATAGTCCTGGGGACCATTCAGGCTTGTTTGCATTTGTGTTCCTCACGTGTGCCCCAAAGAATGAGGTGATTTGATAAAATGCTATGCCCAAGATTACCATCCGAGTGCCGGCGGGGAAGTGGTTCATATAGCCTCGGCTATCACTTCCTTATGTCCGGTCGTGATGGTCAAGCGGATTAAGGCGTCCCTGTACATACCAGTTGTGGGAGTATGGGTTCGAGTCACTTCTGGGGTGTGAGTTTTCAGTTGTATATAGTCCTGGGGACCATTCAGGCTTGTTTGCATTTGTGTTCCTCACGTGTGCCCCAAAGAATGAGGTGATTTGATAAAATGCTATGCCCAAGATTACCATCCGAGTGCCGGCGGGGAAGTGGTTCATATAGCCTCGGCTATCACTTCCTTATGTCCGGTCGTGATGGTCAAGCGGATTAAGGCGTCCCTGTACATACCAGTTGTGGGAGTATGGGTTCGAGTCACTTCTGGGGTGTGAGTTTTCAGTTGTATATAGTCCTGGGGACCATTCAGGCTTGTTTGCATTTGTGTTCCTCACGTGTGCCCCAAAGAATGAGGTGATTTGATAAAATGCTATGCCCAAGATTACCATCCGAGTGCCGGCGGGGAAGTGGTTCATATAGCCTCGGCTATCACTTCCTTATGTCCGGTCGTGATGGTCAAGCGGATTAAGGCGTCCCTGTACATACCAGTTGTGGGAGTATGGGTTCGAGTCACTTCTGGGGTGTGAGTTTTCAGTTGTATATAGTCCTGGGGACCATTCAGGCTTGTTTGCATTTGTGTTCCTCACGTGTGCCCCAAAGAATGAGGTGATTTGATAAAATGCTATGCCCAAGATTACCATCCGAGTGCCGGCGGGGAAGTGGTTCATATAGCCTCGGCTATCACTTCCTTATGTCCGGTCGTGATGGTCAAGCGGATTAAGGCGTCCCTGTACATACCAGTTGTGGGAGTATGGGTTCGAGTCACTTCTGGGGTGTGAGTTTTCAGTTGTATATAGTCCTGGGGACCATTCAGGCTTGTTTGCATTTGTGTTCCTCACGTGTGCCCCAAAGAATGAGGTGATTTGATAAAATGCTATGCCCAAGATTACCATCCGAGTGCCGGCGGGGAAGTGGTTCATATAGCCTCGGCTATCACTTCCTTATGTCCGGTCGTGATGGTCAAGCGGATTAAGGCGTCCCTGTACATACCAGTTGTGGGAGTATGGGTTCGAGTCACTTCTGGGGTGTGAGTTTTCAGTTGTATATAGTCCTGGGGACCATTCAGGCTTGTTTGCATTTGTGTTCCTCACGTGTGCCCCAAAGAATGAGGTGATTTGATAAAATGCTATGCCCAAGATTACCATCCGAGTGCCGGCGGGGAAGTGGTTCATATAGCCTCGGCTATCACTTCCTTATGTCCGGTCGTGATGGTCAAGCGGATTAAGGCGTCCCTGTACATACCAGTTGTGGGAGTATGGGTTCGAGTCACTTCTGGGGTGTGAGTTTTCAGTTGTATATAGTCCTGGGGACCATTCAGGCTTGTTTGCATTTGTGTTCCTCACGTGTGCCCCAAAGAATGAGGTGATTTGATAAAATGCTATGCCCAAGATTACCATCCGAGTGCCGGCGGGGAAGTGGTTCATATAGCCCCGGCTATCACTTCCTTATGTCCGGTCGTGATGGTCAAGCGGATTAAGGCGTCCCTGTACATACCAGTTGTGGGAGTATGGGTTCGAGTCACTTCTGGGGTGTGAGTTTTCAGTTGTATATAGTCCTGGGGACCATTCAGGCTTGTTTGCATTTGTGTTCCTCACGTGTGCCCCAAAGAATGGGGTGATTTGATAAAATGCTATGCCCAAGATTACCATCCGAGTGCCGGCGGGGAAGTGGTTCATATAGCCTCGGCTATCACTTCCTTATGTCCGGTCGTGATGGTCAAGCGGATTAAGGCGTCCCTGTACATACCAGTTGTGGGAGTATGGGTTCGAGTCACTTCTGGGGTGTGAGTTTTCAGTTGTATATAGTCCTGGGGACCATTCAGGCTTGTTTGCATTTGTGTTCCTCACGTGTGCCCCAAAGAATGGGGTGATTTGATAAAATGCTATGCCCAAGATTACCATCCGAGTGCCGGCGGGGAAGTGGTTCATATAGCCTCGGCTATCACTTCCTTATGTCCGGTCGTGATGGTCAAGCGGATTAAGGCGTCCTTGTACATACCAGTTGTGGGAGTATGGGTTCGAGTCACTTCTGGGGTGTGAGTTTTCAGTTGTATATAGTCCTGGGGACCATTCAGGCTTGTTTGCATTTGTGTTCCTCACGTGTGCCCCAAAGAATGAGGTGATTTGATAAAATGCTATGCCCAAGATTACCATCTGAGTGCCGGCGGGGAAGTGGTTCATATAGCCTCGGCTATCACTTCCTTATGTCCGGTCGTGATGGTCAAGCGGATTAAGGCGTCCCTGTACATACCAGTTGTGGGAGTATGGGTTCGAGTCACTTCTGGGGTGTGAGTTTTCAGTTGTATATAGTCCTGGGGACCATTCAGGCTTGTTTGCATTTGTGTTCCTCACGTGTGCCCCAAAGAATGAGGTGATTTGATAAAATGCTATGCCCAAGATTACCATCCGAGTGCCGGCGGGGAAGTGGTTCATATAGCCTCGGCTATCACTTCCTTATGTCCGGTCGTGATGGTCAAGCGGATTAAGGCGTCCCTGTACATACCAGTTGTGGGAGTATGGGTTCGAGTCACTTCTGGGGTGTGAGTTTTCAGTTGTATATAGTCCTGGGGACCATTCAGGCTTGTTTGCATTTGTGTTCCTCACGTGTGCCCCAAAGAATGAGGTGATTTGATAAAATGCTATGCCCAAGATTACCATCCGAGTGCCGGCGGGGAAGTGGTTCATATAGCCTCGGCTATCACTTCCTTATGTCCGGTCGTGATGGTCAAGCGGATTAAGGCGTCCCTGTACATACCAGTTGTGGGAGTATGGGTTCGAGTCACTTCTGGGGTGTGAGTTTTCAGTTGTATATAGTCCTGGGGACCATTCAGGCTTGTTTGCATTTGTGTTCCTCACGTGTGCCCCAAAGAATGAGGTGATTTGATAAAATGCTATGCCCAAGATTACCATCCGAGTGCCGGCGGGGAAGTGGTTCATATAGCCTCGGCTATCACTTCCTTATGTCCGGTCGTGATGGTCAAGCGGATTAAGGCATCCCTGTACATACCAGTTGTGGGAGTATGGGTTCGAGTCACTTCTGGGGTGTGAGTTTTCAGTTGTATATAGTCCTGGGGACCATTCAGGCTTGTTTGCATTTGTGTTCCTCACGTGTGCCCCAAAGAATGAGGTGATTTGATAAAATGCTATGCCCAAGATTACCATCCGAGTGCCGGCGGGGAAGTGGTTCATATAGCCTCGGCTATCACTTCCTTATGTCCGGTCGTGATGGTCAAGCGGATTAAGGCGTCCCTGTACATACCAGTTGTGGGAGTATGGGTTCGAGTCACTTCTGGGGTGTGAGTTTTCAGTTGTATATAGTCCTGGGGACCATTCAGGCTTGTTTGCATTTGTGTTCCTCACGTGTGCCCCAAAGAATGAGGTGATTTGATAAAATGCTATGCCCAAGATTACCATCCGAGTGCCGGCGGGGAAGTGGTTCATATAGCCTCGGCTATCACTTCCTTATGTCCGGTCGTGATGGTCAAGCGGATTAAGGCGTCCCTGTACATACCAGTTGTGGGAGTATGGGTTCGAGTCACTTCTGGGGTGTGAGTTTTCAGTTGTATATAGTCCTGGGGACCATTCAGGCTTGTTTGCATTTGTGTTCCTCACGTGTGCCCCAAAGAATGAGGTGATTTGATAAAATGCTATGCCCAAGATTACCATCCGAGTGCCGGCGGGGAAGTGGTTCATATAGCCTCGGCTATCACTTCCTTATGTCCGGTCGTGATGGTCAAGCGGATTAAGGCGTCCCTGTACATACCAGTTGTGGGAGTATGGGTTCGAGTCACTTCTGGGGTGTGAGTTTTCAGTTGTATATAGTCCTGGGGACCATTCAGGCTTGTTTGCATTTGTGTTCCTCACGTGTGCCCCAAAGAATGAGGTGATTTGATAAAATGCTATGCCCAAGATTACCATCCGAGTGCCGGCGGGGAAGTGGTTCATATAGCCTCGGCTATCACTTCCTTATGTCCGGTCGTGATGGTCAAGCGGATTAAGGCGTCCCTGTACATACCAGTTGTGGGAGTATGGGTTCGAGTCACTTCTGGGGTGTGAGTTTTCAGTTGTATATAGTCCTGGGGACCATTCAGGCTTGTTTGCATATATATATATATATATATATATATATATATATATATATATATATATATATATATATAAATATATATATAAATATATATCTATAATATATTATATATATATATAAGGCACAACTCTCCTAAACACGAGAGTTAAGTATACAACTTTAGAACACTTTCCCACCAGGAGACTCGAACCCTAGCCAGCACAGAAGCCTTCCAGCAACTGGCATAACAGGTACGCCTTAACCCTCTCCACCACCGCTTTTAATAAATATATATATATTTATTAAAAGATTAAAGTATTCAGTGAGAATCCACAAGGTCTTCTCTGAACACTATTTATTTTCTTCTTCGAGGATGTGGGTCCCTTTAATTAAACCAGTGGTGGTACCCCTATATATATATATATATATATATATATATATATATATATATATATATATATATATATATATATATATATATATATATATATATATATATATATATATATATATATATATATATATATATATATATATATATATATATATGAGAATGTATTCATGTATATATAACATTAATAATTTTGTAACTAGCGTCAAAATTGTTATTTGTTTAGCTCCACGAACTATAGAGGGTTCAGTTCCTGAACCGATTATGTACCTCTGTAATCCTTTACACCACTGCCCACGGGATGGGTATGGGGTGCATAATAAAGAAAGAAATTGGAGCATCAACACCATTTGGTCCGGGAGACATCTCCCGTCACGCAGGGTGCAGTCGCGCCTCCACAGATCTCCAGTATCAGCTCTTGATACTGGTAATGGCTCAAAAGGCCACCACTTACGGGTTATTCATGCACGTGCCACCTTTTGGGTGGCTTAATCTTCATCAATCAATCAATCTGGAGCATCAAGTCAACGAGCTTTTATCTATCATCGCATCCAGCATTTAATTAGTATTACGTTTTTGTCTTTTATATTTTTCCAGTCCTAAACGCTTTGCGTAATAGTTATTTTAGGCATTGTATGTACTAGCTCTATCTATAAATCTATCAATTTTTGTATCACCTCTTGTATGTATGTACTTTACCTGAATAAACATTTGAATTTTGATTTTTTTAATATGAATTTTAATCATAATTGTGTGCCTTTGGGAAAATTACCGAAGTTTGAGGTGGACGTCCGATAAAGAAACCCGGTTTTCTTTATCCATCGCCACGGATAAAGAAAACGATGTTCAGCGATTATTAACTTGATTAGCTTAAGTCTACCATGCAGGAAGATTTTTTTTTTATTTATATATTTTACAACTTTTCAATCAGATATTTGTGATTTTACGTTTTATTTTCAAAGAAAAGAAAAAATTATTTACAATATTTTTTATAATCTACATTTCTCAACAGAAATTTAAACAAACTAGTAGATTTTTGCTAACCCTAAAAATTGTAATATATAAGACTGGAGTATGCAAATATATTTAAATATTATTAATAACATTAGCGCTCGTGAAATATATATAAACTTAAAAAACCGTACTCAAGTTAATAAATATTTTGGATACCTTATAGGTACTATAGACTGAACATAGTTGTTCGTGTTGACATTAGCAAATGCACATTCTAGAAATCTTAAAGATCATAGAGTGGACGAAAACTGTATGGTCGTGTTTATTAATTTCAAGGAAGTTTATTTAGAAAAAAGTACATCTCAAAAGGATTAAATAGCTTAAGCTATTTCTACCCTCGACTATATAAGGTCTCTCAAGGGCTGTATATATAAGGGCTTACAAACCCATACACAAGACAATTATTTATCATATTCCAATAGTAATCACGTGGCATACTGTGAGATCTCTTATTGATTATGCTGCGCCTGTCATTTCTTGTTTTGGTAAAGATAGACTAAACGAGTTGGAGAAGATACATTATGAAGCCATGAGAATAATCCCAAGATTATTTTTATGACCCAAGAAATACTGTTACTGAGATAATGATGATATTATTAAAATTACAGTTAATTGGGGATAGAATTTCAAAGATAAATGAAGATTCGGCGATTACATTAATCACCCCACAGTGCAGGCGATGAGTCACAATAACGTGGCTGAAATATGTTGACCAGACCACACACTACAGTTGTATCCAGACCACGGTTGTGTGCGGTCGCTAGGTTGGCGCTCTTGGCGTCCGCTGATTGGTGGGAGGTGGAGGATTGCCCCACACTCTTCGTTTTTGCACGTGGTGATACAGGATATTGTGCATTTGTTCTCGATTATTGACAGCGTCGAAGATGATTGATTGATTGATAAAGATTAAGCCACCCAAGAGGTGGCACGGGCATGAATAGCCCGTAAGTGGCACAAATTTTTTTTCCCAGTGTTCTGAGGTTGCATTTAACCATCAAGCTGTTATCGTGGGGGAGGATACTGCTTCACAGTCTTTATGAGGGTGTCCAGCTGCTGGACACCTTTGTTGACCAGGAGAGTGGCTGTGTTGATGGCTTCAGGGTGGCCACTGCATGATTCAGGAACTCTTAAAGCTCTTCTAAGGTCATTGGTTGCTTCACATTCCAGAAGGTAGTGAAGTAATGGCTTTTCTGTGACAGTTTGGCAGAAGATGCACTCTCTCTGTCGGGGTTCACCAATCTCCCAGTTGCATCTGTAACCTAGACGTAGTCTATATAGCCTAACTGCTATTTCCCTGTGGATTCCTTTTGGGATATTTAACCTTTCTAATTTGGTTGCCTGAAAGCGTCGAAGAAATGGCTGAGGCGTTATGCCTAAGTGGTAGTGAGGAGGACAAACAAGATGATAATCGACCGTTTGAACTAGTAGTGAACAAAAAGAAACGGAGAAATAATAACAGACAGCGAGACAGTGAGAGTGACGATGAGATTGCAAAGAGACCAAAGAATGAGACCCTACTCAGCAAGACTCAAGACAAGCAAGACAAGACAAGAAGGAAGAGGCTGTTGTTCCCTACAACATGCCAATTGAATTTCCACCAAAAGCTAGAGTGGACGGTACGTCTAGCTAAACAATGTTTGGAATACGAACCACTTTTCAAGGAGGGTCTTCACCGGCCCTATATAACAGTTGGGACTGAACAGGCCGTGGAACGCCTCACGACGGTTGGTTTTGAGAATGTAGTGATGGTTCCTCCAGAAGAAGGTATGTTGCACACAAAGATCATAGTTTTCAAGTTTCCAACTTATCTGGATCCTGACTGTCTTCTTCTTAACAATGATAATGTTGTCTGGGCGAAGAGGAACAGTGTTCGTGGTGACAAACGAAGCCAGGTTGTTGCCTTGGTAAAGGGTGAGGCGCCGGAGAAAATTTTTGTGCAAGGACTAGGCTATAGGAACGTTGCAAAATACGTTGAGGAGCCCATACTGTGCATGAAGTGTTCACGTTGGGGACATATGGCATGGAAATGCCAGTTTGACCCCAGGTGTCGGTATTGTGGGAAAAATCACGACTCGCGAGAGTGTAGAGTCAAGATTGAAAGAAGTGAAAAAATCATCCCATTTTGTTGCAACTGTCGAGGCTGCCACAATGCTGGTTCCTCTCTATGCCCCATGAAGCCTCATCTGAAAGAGACTAGAACGGGTCCTACAAGCAGGATAGATGTATCCTCGCAGCAAGGAAAAATTGTACAAGAGGAACATGGAGGAAACAGTTGGAAGCCAACGGCAGCCCCTATGATCAATGTGTGGGAAAAAGGGACGGAGAAAGTAAAGGCGAGCTTAGGGAAAGTACATCATGCAGTGGAAAAACTGAAACCTTGTGACGACAAGGTTCAGGACAATATGGTCACCTCTGAGGTTGGTAATCAAATTTTGGAGTATCTAAAAAAACTAGATAAGAGGATTGAGGCATTGGAAAAATTGGCTATGGAAGGTGGACGGGGTGAAGATGGTGGTGAAACAGGACGTGTAATTGAAAGTAAAACGAGACGTGAAATGGAAAGTGAAACGTGCGTAGAAGAAAGTAATGATGTGCATGAGGTAACGATGATAGAGGATAGTCAGGAGAATACACTTTCTAGTAGTGTTAGCGGTGTTCAACCTCCTGTTGTGACAAATGGTGAAAGAACGGTTAAAGTAAAACGGGTTACAGAAATAACAAAGAAAATAGATATGAAAAATATTACCTTCGATGTTAGTAGTAGTTGTGAAGGTGAGGAGAAAGAAAAAATGTTACGGTGTTGGAAGGAAGTTTCTAAGGTACTCTTGTATCTCATGGAATGTGACGGACAGGGCAAAGGTAGTTTTATTATTAATCATGGATGAAAGTAAATTGAGAATATTATCTTGGAACATTAATGGATTAAAAACTAGAGCGGTGGATGTACACTATTATACTCTTAGAGAGGATATTGACATAGTAGCACTCCAGGAAACTGGGGATAGGGATGGTAGCATACTGAGGCTAAAGGGCTATAGAGGCTTTCATTTATATGCTGATGGAGGAACTAGGGGGGTCTCATGTTATGTCAAAAGTACCATACCTGCCGAGATAACTGGAATCCCTCAGAGATATAGAGGTATTGAAAGTATTAGCTTGCGGATACAATTAAAGGACCGAGAGTTAAATTTCATTAATCTATACATCTCTGATAGCTCCCTTGATTTACGATACTTGCCAGATTCCTTCTTTTCTGAAGATACACTTGTGGTAGGGGATTTTAATGCCAGACATCCAGCTTTAGGATCAAGGGGTAAAGCAAATAGGAATGGTTGCAGATGGTACCAGTTTTTGCAGGAACATGAAGATGTTCAACTGCTGGGCGAGCCCTCTCCTACTCATTTGAGGGGAGGGAGATTAGATTATGCTTGTTTAATAAATGCTGAGGGCATAGAGGGGAATTGTCTTACTGTGGATGAAATGCTAAATGATCATTTTGCATTACAAATACAGCTTAAACTAGATAAAAAGCATGCCTGCCTTCAGAGGAAAAGGTTAAAGTTTAATGAGGGAGAATTAAGGGGTCTTGTTGGCCATATTAAGTCTTGGTATGATACTTATAAGCCGGTTTCGGCAGAAGCATTTTATGAAGATTTAATTAAGGAGGCAGATGTATTTAATGCAACATTGAACCGGAAACCATCTAGTATAAAAAGGCATCCCCCCAGAAAAGAAAATTATACACATGACAAGATGCTTAAGGGGTGGACATTAACAATGAGGAGAGCTCACAGGGATTGGAATAGGAATGGTAGGACTGAGGAAGGGAAGCATGCTTTACTGGCAGTTGCTAGGCTGTGTGGGGAGAAGAGAAAGGAAATTAGGAGCAAGTATTGGCAGGAATTTGCAGAGAAAGTTGGGAGTAACAGAAACTTGAAGGAAATCTGGCAAGACGTAAATAAAATAAGGGGTAAAAAGCACAATTTTGTTGCACATCCAGACCCGCAAGGAATTGCAAATGGGCGGAAGCTGCCAAACTTAGTTCATTACCCGCTGTAACGAGAGAGTCATTAGATTCTTGGAAAGATCTAAGAAAGGATTTTATACTTATAGCAGGTAACAGTGGTGATGTCACTTGCACAGGTATTACCAGTGAAGAACTAATAACGGCGATTAAAGTTGGGAAATCTACCGCACCTGGGGAGGATGGAGTAACTTATGAAATACTTAATGAACTTGCCACTATGACGAAAAGCCCACTTTTAGACCTCTTAATATTAGTTATAAAGAGGGCAGTATTCCCAGTAAATGGAAAAAGCTATGATCATCCCTATCCCTAAAGCCAATGGAGAGTACAGACCTGTGTCTTTAACCTCGTGTTTTTGTAAAATGATGGAGAGGATCATTTTAAATAGACTTTTATATATAATAGGTGATCAGCTGTCTAGTAATTTGTTCGGGTTCCTCAAAGGAAAAAGTACCTCTGATTGTATTATTAAATGTCTAGCTAATGAAAATGATTATTATAGAATTTTCATTGATTTACAAGGAGCTTTTGATAAAGCCAACAAAGAGGTTATTTTATATGAATTAGCTAGTCTTGGTGTTAAAGGGAAATTATTGCGCTGGATAGGGGATTATCTTTACGAAAGGAAGGCTCAGGTGTGGTATCAAGGTTGTATGTCAGGTGTGAGGTCTTTTGAACTCGGCACACCTCAGGGAGGAGTGTTGAGTCCCACCCTGTTTAATGTACTAATGAATAAGATAGCATCTGAGAGATACTCAAATGGGGTAACTCCGATCATATATGCCGATGATATTTTGTTTCAGGGCAAAGATATTTCAAAGGTTCAAACAGTGTTGGACAATTTCGGAAACCTGTGTCACCATATGGGATTGGTGGTTAATGAAAACAAAACTAAGTTTGAATGTAGAAGTCGGAGCCCCATTGTTTTGAAAATAAACGATAAAAATATAGAGAGAGTTAATATATATAAATATTTAGGCATATATGTTGGATATACCCATGAGAGTTTGGAAGCTGAGATGAACAGACTGATGGGTCAATGTCGGAAGAGATTACAACCTCTGAAGGCTTTGGCATGCTGTGGAAAGGGAGTGGGAGTCCCTGTGCTACGAATGTTATACTTGAGTACTGTAAGATCTCTTATTGATTATGCTGCACCTGTCATTTCTTGTTTTGGTAAAGGTAGGATGGGCAAGTTGGAGAAGGTACAAAATGAAGCAATGAGAATTATCTTAGGATGCCCAAGAAATGCTATGATTGAGATAATGAGGATGGAGTTGAATCTGCAGAGTATTGGGGATAGAATTTCAGAGATAAATGTAGCCTCTGCCATTAGATTAATGAGAGGTGGGGGAGCTAATGAATTAATCCTCTCGGTTCAAAAGGTGGGAAGTAGTGAACAGTGTATGATGAAGAAGAGAGTATATATGAATAAATTATGTTATAATGTTATAAAGTATGATGTTATTACAGAGTGTATTGCTGTGCCCAAGAGAAAATTTACACCACCATGGGAGGATTGTAATGTAGATGTAGTAATTACTCCCTTGCATAAGAAAAAAAGTATGTATGAAATAGGAGAGCTGAGGGCAACATATGATTGTATAATTAGAAAACTGCCTACGGAAAACACTCTACGTGTATACTGTGATGGGTCAGTAGCTAGGGATGGGAAGGCAGGATGTGGAGTCTTGATCAGGGAGTACACTGACATCGGCACTGTAGATACTGTTATTGGACGCCGCTTAACTGACAATGTCTCTTCAACGCAGGCTGAACTCCAAGGAGTATTAGCAGGATTACAGGAAGTAGTCAAATGTGGTAAAAATGCTTGCTTCTTTATTGACAGCATTGGAGCGTTAGAGTCTTTAAATAGCAGACGCCCAGTATATCAGAATATTGTGATAGAGTGTAGAGAGAATGTTAAGAGACTAGAAAAAACTGGGTATAAAGTAAGATTCATGTGGATCCCTTCACATGTGGGAATACTGTTGAATGAGGTAGTTGATGACATAGCGAAGAGAGCCACTGAAAAAACTCTTGTTGATGTTGTATGTCAGTTAACCTTGAAACAAATAAAAACAAGACTCAAGGTGATTCAGGAGGGTGAAGAAATGATAAAGAGAATGGCAATGGTGGACCGTAGTAACACACTTAAGAATTATTCAATAATAAATACAAATTCGTCCTTCACTTATGGTAAAGGAAAGTCTACTTGGAAGGATTCAATTTACATGAGATTACGATTAGGATATAAATATATCTAGCAATACGGTGTTGATGTCAGTGAAAAAGATAAGGAGTGTAAATTATGTAGTATGCCGTACGCCCACACCTTAGAACATTATGTATTAGAGAGTCACCTTATTGAAAAACATAGAAATAAGGAAATAAATAGTGTACCACATCAAATTGTTTGGATGTGTGATAATGATATAATAGACAGTATACATAAGAACATAAGAACAAAGGTAACTGCAGAAGGCCTATTGGCCCATACGAGGCAGCTCCTATTCTATAACCACCCAATCCCACTCATATACTTGTCCAACCCGCGCTTGAAACAATCGAGGGACCCCACCTCCACCACGTTACGCGGCAATTGGTTCCACAAATCTACAACCCTGTTACTGAACCAGTATTTACCAAAGTCTTTCCTAAATCTAAACTTATCCAATTTATACCCATTGTTTCGTGTTCTGTCCTGTGTTGATACTTTTAATACCCTATTAATATCCCCCTTGTTATGTCCATTCACCCACTTGTAAACCTCTATCATGTCGCCCCTAGATGATAGAGAGAAGTAGCGTTCATACTTAGGAGCTACAAGAATTTTGCCCCAAGAATGTAACAATTATATGCTGTACTTGCTGTATGCAATGTTAAATGGGATTCTTGTACTGTTATATGTCTATTTGTACTCACTGAATTTGTGCGCCCCTTGACGGACTTGAAGTAGAGGGGGGTAGAAATAGCTTAAGCTACTCTATCCCTTTGAGATGTATTTATTGCTTATCTCAATAAACATACTTGAACTTGAACTTGAACCACATACTAGAAAGTGAAGGGACGACGACGTTTCGGTCCGTCCTGGACCATTCTCAAGACGATTGTTCACAATCGACTTGAGAATGTCAAGATTGTTCACAAAGGTCTAGGTTACCCAAATGTCGAACAAGGAAGTGTGGAATGGGGAAGAAAGGGAGTTGTCAGGTGACAACCCGTCCTCACACTAGGCTTGTTAAAGCAGTGGCCGTCCTCACACTAGGCTTGTTAAAGCAGTGGCCGTCCTCACACTAGGCTTGTTAAAGCAGTGGCCGTCCTCACACTAGGCTTGTTAAAGCAGTGGCCGTCCTCACACTAGGCTTGTTAAAGCAGTGGCCGTCCTCACACTAGGCTTGTTAAAGCAGTGGCCGTCCTCACACTAGGCTTGTTAAAGCAGCGGCAGACCACCCGTCCTCACACTAGGCTGGTTAAAGCAGCGGCCGTCCTCCCATTAAAGCTTGTTAAAGCAGCGGCCGTCCTCCGGAGACAACCCGTTCTCACACTAGGCTGGTTAAAGCAGCGGCCGTCCTCACATTAAGCTTGTTAAAGCAGCGGCCGTCCTCCCCAGACAACCCGTCCTCACACTAGGCTGGTTAAAGCAGCGGCCGTCCTCACATTAAGCTTGTTAAAGCAGCGGCCGTCCTCCGCAGACAACCCGTCCTCACACTAGGCTGGCTAAAGCAGCGGCCGTCCTCACATTAAGCTTGTTAAAGCAGCTGCCGTCCTCCCCAGAAACCCGTTCTCACACTAGGCTGTTTAAAGCAGCGGCCGTCCTCCCTAGACAACCCGTTCTCACACTAGGCTGGTTAAAGCAGCGGCCATCCTCCCCAGACAACCCGTTCTCACACTAGGCTGTTTAAAGCAGCGGCCGTCCTCCCCAGACGACCCGTTCTCACACTAGGCTGGTTAAAGCAGCGGCCATCCTCCCCAGACAACCCGTTCTCACACTAGGCTGGTTAAAGCAGCGGCCATCCTCCCCAGACAACCCGTTCTCACACTAGGCTGGTTGAAGCAGCGCCCGTTGTCCCCAGGCACTTTCGTCAATTTTAACATACTGTGTTAAAAATTTATTTGTTCTCATATATAAATTAATATTATAATACCTAAAACTTCTATGTATAATTAGACGTAGGTTAGGTTAGGTGTTTAAGTTCTGTTGGCGATTATTTGTATTTGAAGTACGTGAGTGAAGTGTTTATAAAGCAAAGCAAAGTCAAATCCTAAAGGGTTTTTTCAGTTATATCGAACTAAGACTAGGGAAAGGATAGGTCCATTAAAATCTGAGACAGGTCAAATAACGGATAATGACAAGGAGATGAGTAGTATTTTTAACAAATATTTTATATCTGTATTTACTAAAGAAGAACTTAACAATATGCCTTAAGCCGAACAAGTCTATGTGGGTGGGGATGAGGACAGGTTGACTGATTGATTGATAAAGATTAAGCCACCCAAGAGGTGGCACGGGCATGAATAGCCCGTAAGTGGTACAATTTTTTTTTTCAGTATCCTGAGGTTGCATTTAACCATCAAGCTGTTATCGCGGGGGAGGATACTGTTTCACAGTCTTTATGAGGGTGTCCAGCTGCTGGACACCTTTGTTGACCAGGAGAGTGGCTGTGTTGATGGCTTCAGGGTGGCCACTGCATGATTCAGGAAACTCTTAAAGCTCTTCTAAGGTCACTGGTTGCTTCACATTCCAGAAGATAGTGAAGTAATGGCTTTTCTGTGACAGTTTGGCAGAAGATGCACTCTCTCTGTCGGGGTTTACCAATCTCCCAGTTGCATCTGTAACCTAGACGTAGTCTATATAACCTAACTGCTATTTCCCTGTGGATTCCTTTTGGGATATTTAACCTTTCTAATTTGGTTGCCTGAAGATACCATGTTGCAGATGGCGAACCTTCAGCTATTCTCTGGTGTAGGTAGGCTTTGTTGAGATGTGAGAGTTTTTTGGTGATGATGTTTTTTATGTTCTCTAGGCTGGGTTGAATTGTTTTATGTATCACTGGATGACGAGTTGCCAATTTAGCAATTTCATCAGCTTTTTCATTTAATGGGATTCCAATATGGGATGGGATCCAGTTTAAAGTTATGTTGAGTCCTTTGCCTTTAGCGACTGTTCCAAGATACAAAATGGTGGTAATTATTTCCACATTATCTTTCCACTGTTTTTGTCCTAGTATTTGAAGTGCAGCTTTTGAGTCTGTGTGTATGATTGCATTTTGAGTGTTTTGTGCAATCACATATGCGAATGCCTGTTGTATGGCAAACAGCTCAGTTTGGGTTGATGATACTAGTCCTCCCAGTCTCCAATATGCCTGTACGCTGGTCGTGCAAAGAGCAGTGCCAGCACTCTCATTTTCTGTGTCCACCGATCCGTCTGTGAAGATGTGGGTGGCTCCTGCTACTGCTATGCTATACATTTGCTCTTCTATTATGCGCCTTAGTTTTGTCGGATCATAGGCAGCCTTTTTCATTGGGAGACTTTCTATTACTATTTTGAAAGTAGGCTCTTCCCACGGCGCGGAAGGAGTGTAATTTGGGTGTGGATGTTCACCCTCTCTATCAAGAATCATGTTTTTTAAATGTAGTCTGTTTAGGACTTTTCCTGCTCTTGCAACCCAAGAGTTTCCATTGTTTTGGCCTAGTCCAACCACCAAGGCCTGCCGTACTGGGATTGGATCAGAAGAAATAATTATCTTACTGATAATTGTAGCTGTCCTTTGTGATATTCTTTCTTGTAGAGAGGGCAAACCCGTCTCCAGTCTAAGAGTTTCAAGCCACATGGGGGCTCCCAGTGCAGCTCTCATAGCACTGTTTTGGGCAACTTCAAGCTTTTTCCACTGTTGGTGTGATAGATTTGTGAGTGCAGGTGCGGCATAATCGATCACTGATCTGACTGCCTGTACATAGTATGTGCGAAGGACTTGCACATTGGCTCCTCCAGAAAGGGAGGTTAGCGACCTGAGGATTGCCGTCCGGGCCGCAGTTCGCTCTCTCAAGTAAGTGACCTCAGCATTAAAATTCATGTGTGTGTCCAGGATGATTCCTATATACTGATAGGTGTCGACCCATTCTATTGGTTGACCCTGTACTGTGAGTTGGATGTTGGGCTTCGCTACTTTTATGGGCATGACCTTTGACTTTGAGGGGTTGAGTTTGATCCCAATCTGTTTTGCCTCTTTACTGATGCAGTCTAAGCATTTGGGTGCAAGGCGCGCCGCATCCCTTCCTTTTATGATGATGACAAAGTCGTCCGCGTAGTTTAGCAGCCTGCAGTGATGTGGGAGTTTCAATCTCATTATTCTTTCCATTAAACAGTTGAAGAGAAGAGGGCTGAGAATACCTCCTTGCGGTGTACCATTTTCATGTCTTTTGTACTCAGAGACTGTGCCATGAAGTCCTCTTGCTTCTCTGTTTATGAGACAGTTTTTGGTCCAGGAGAGCAGGTTGCCTCTGACCTCTTTGTCAATGAGGCAGCAGAGAATAGCTGGGGCGCTAGCCAGTTCAAAGGCTTTTTCGAGGTCCAGGAATATCAGCATTCCTGGTCTGTCATTCAAGTGGGCTAACAGAGTTGTAATACATTCCACTGTGCCAACCCCTCTTCTATAGGCATACATATCATGGTGCAGTTTAGGCATTTTCCACTCCAGTCTGTTGAGTGCCATTCTGTCAGCCGTCTTGGCTGCACAGCTTTGGAGAGAGATGGGCCTGGGATTAGCTGGATCTTTGGGTTTTGGGATCGGCACTATGTCTGCTCTATTCCAAGCAGAAGGTCTAGTTTGAGAAGTCCGGGCTAAATTAATTAACCTTAGGTATGCAGCGTCTCCCTCTGGGCCGAGGTTTCTAATCATTTTATAGGTTATTTTGTCGGCTCCAGGGGATGTATCCTTGGAGTTTTTCTTAGCCCGATTGAGCTCATCCAGTGTGAAGGGGGCATTAGTGTCAGACACTTCTTCACATGCTGTAAGGATTCTGTGCCACCTTTCTTCCTCTAGTCCGATCTGTACTGCTAATACATCTGGTGGAAGTTGATTGCTGGCTGCTCTCTCTGCAAACCTGGTTGCCAGTACTTCGGCTTCCTGTTGAGGATCCTTGGGGTGTGGGGCTTTAGGTATTTTATTCCCTTTGGCTCGGTGAATTTGCTGCCACATCTCTCCGAGAGAGGTGTGTTCATTCAGGTGTGAACACCATTCCAGCCACTTTTGTTCTTTTATTAATCTGGTCTCTCGATGTACATGTTCCTTGACCTCACAAAGTAAGATCCTGTTGCGGTCACTTGGCTGCTTTTTGTATAGCTTTCTTGTTCTATTGAGTCTATGGTTGAGTTCTTTGACACGTTCGCAATAGTACCAATGATCTTTATGGTGTCCGGTGGACGGTTTTTTCAGTGGGATTGAGTGGTTGGCTTCGCTTTGACAAATTCTTGTTCTGCCTGATTAATGTCTTCGGGAAGATCATAGTTTCTTTGCCACTCTGAAATGAGGTTTTGAAATCGGTCTCAGTTTGCTAAAGCAAAGTTCCAGGCTTCAGATGGAACTTCAGGCGGAAGTGGGGTGGGTAGGTCTAACTGAAGATCAATTTGGACCCCATAGTGGTCGCTTGTGAGTGTGGGCTCAACTGACCATGTTGCTGCATCTCTTAGGGAGGCTGAAACGAAGGTTAGGTCTAATCTGCCTCCTTGGATGTGGGTAGGTTCATTCTTGTTTAGGATTTGTATTTCTGGAAGCTGGTCCAGTAGATGTGTAATGTGTATGCCGGCTTCATTTCTTCTGTTCAAGCCCAGTGCCAATCGATGATTGGCATTAAAATCTCCACAAATGATTGTGTTTGTTGTTGTCGCGTATCCAAATAACACAGAGAGATCCATTTCGGCTTGTGGAGACCTGTACACATTGAACACTTCAAGTTTGTCGTGTCTTAGCCCAATGGTGACTCCCATTATCTCTGTCCCTGCTCCACAATCGGGTGGGCTGGTTATGGATTTAGAGATCAGGTCACATTTTACATAGATTGCACATCCCCTGGATTGCCCATTGATCCATGGAAGGAAGAAGCCTCGATAGCCTGAGATTTTAGGTTCTAATCCGGCTCGAAGCAAGCTCTCCTGTAGTATCAGGATGTCTATGCCTGTTACAAATGATATGAGTGGGGCTTCTATGGGGTACTGGTACTATTAAGGGGTATAGGTAGTTAGAAGACAGGAGTATCAAATATGGGAGAGCTAAAAGGCCCGGCCCCCAAAATAAACTATCCACAGTAGTAATAACTTGCTACAAGACCAAATAGGTTCGTCTAAGGGTTGATCACTGCGCTCCCACCTTGGAAGAAGAGATACTCTGTAATTCATGTACTTATTTATTAACCCGTTAACAACCCCCCATATACACTCACACCAATAACAATAATAATAATAACTTTACCACACTATCTTACGTTAAAAGCCTTGGTCCACGTAGGCAGGATACAAGGTTTACACTAATAACAAGCTAGGGTAAAGTACTACTGGATAAGCACTGAAGCTGGATGCAGCTTAGGGTAGTGAAACCACGTGGGACCCTAATACAAAACACAACACTTAGGGGTACCCAAACACTGGCAAAATACTATCCCCAGGTCTCACCAATCGTTACTACCAGAGTAGGCACACTCACTAATGCCCTGTACTTAGCTTAAGGATACAGGAACTTCAGGTAAGGGAAATAAGTAAGAGGAGAAGGAAGGAGAGTAGGGATACAGCCACAGAGTAGGTCTTAACCTCACGCCACCAGCCAAGAGAAGACCGAGCTCCTCGCGACCACCTGGCCTCCCTCATGTCGTGGTGCCGGAAGGAGCCTAATTGATCGTGCAGCTAAGCACATTAAAGATCTTCCCCTATGCAACGTATTGTTACTTTATGAATGATTAGACAGTATTAGTAAGCAAAGTTGGTGCCTATGTTATTTAATAATCAACCCCCAGCTCAGTCTTTAAATGCTCTTTGAGAAACAATAATAGTCTTACGTCTGGCAGGGCAGATACAAACAATTTCCATTCGAAATGCGCCAACTGTACTACTTAGGAAGTTTAATAGCTCAATTTTGACCTCTGGTTTCCACTGGAGAACCCAGGGTCGTAACAATGCCCTTGGTTGCTGCTATGCATTGCAAGTGTTGCAATTGAGTGCGCAGTCCTTGCGCATTCCATTGCAGGATCTTTAGACCTCTAGGTTCTTGGAATTTGCTGATAATTCCGTGGTATCCATGGAGTCTGATGAACACGCCATGGAAGTTGCAATTGGTGTATAGGTTCTTAGTGGACCTGAAATTGACTCATCAATGTCGCTTTCCGACGAGCTGGACTCTATCTGTTTTTTATGGGGGGTGTCTCCTGCCCTGCTGTCTTGACGGTGTGGATATTACATCTTCGAATTTCTTGAGCTTGTGCTCAATTGTCTTCCGAGTCTCTGTGGTTTGCTTGATTCCATGTGAAGACAGCAGACTTTCGATCAACTCAGTAACCGAAGTTTTGAGCATTGGCCAGAGAGCGTCCAGTTCAGTGGGAGCACTATTTAATGTTGTGCAGGTTTGGGGCCTAGTATCTTTTAGACCCTTCTCGGTGGTAACTTTAACACTGGAATTGCTACTCCTATTGGCCCCAGTGTGCTTGCTGGATGATATGGGAGGCCGACTGCTTTGAACATGATTCTTGTGTCCTCCATCTTTCTTTTTGTCCTGTACGGAGGTCTTCTCACCCTTCACCATGGCCGATGGTGAAGGGCCGTGTGCCCCCTCTTCCTGAATGGGTAGACCCCACGCGGTTTTAGTGGGCATGGGAGCTGGTATTCGTTTTGGTGGGGGTTTCGGCTCCGCTGCAGGCGTGGTGGGGTTCGTTTGAAGCCTTTTGAGCCTTTCAGGGCATTTCAAGTTCCAGGCATGATGTGCCTTGAAACAATTTGGGCATTTTGCCTGAACAGGGTGGTTTGCCTTGAATTTATCAATACATATTTTTGTATCATGGGGCTAACTGCAGACTCCGCACCTCACTGGAGGTTGGCAGCCATCTTTGTGATGCCCAAATCTCTGACATCAATAGCATCTTAGGGGCTCTGGGGTGTAAAGCCTGTGTTGGAACACGCCCCAGATTTCAAGGTCAAGTTTCTCCGGGATCATAAGAACAAAGGTAACTGCAGAAGGCCTGTTGGCCCATACGAGGCAGCTCCTATTTATAACCACCCAATCCCACTCATATACTTGTCCAACCCATGCTTGAAACAATCGAGGGACCCCACCTCCACAATGTTACGCGGCAATTGGTTCCACAAATCAACAACCCTGTTACTGAACCAGTATTTACCCAAGTCTTTCCTAAATCTAAACTTATCCAATTTATACCCATTGTTTCGTGTTCTGTCTTGTGTTGATACTTTTAATACCCTATTAATATCCCCTTTGTTATGTCCATTCACCCACTTGTAAACCTCTATCATGTCACCCCTAACTCTTCGCCTTTCCAGTGAATGCAACTTAAGCTTTGTTAATCTTTCTTCATATGAAAGATTTCTAATTTGGGGAATTAACTTAGTCATCCTACGCTGGACACGTTCAAGTGAATTTATATCCATTCTATAATATGGCGACCAAAACTGAACTGCATAATCTAAATGGGGCCTAACTAGAGCAAGATATAGCTTGAGAACCACACCAGGGGTGTCTTGTTACTAACGCTGTGATTAATAAATCCAAGTGTCCGATTTGCCTTAATACGAACATTTATGCATCGATCCTTTTGTTTTAAATTCTTACTAATCATAACTCCCAGATCACGGGTTGGACAAGTATATGAGTGGGATTGGGTGGTTATAGAATAGGAGCTGCCTCGTATGGGCCAATAGGCCTTCTGCAGTTACCTTTGTTCTTATGTTCTTATCCCTTTCGCAATTCGACTTCGCAATCTCAACACCATCTAGCTCGTATCTTGTAACCCTATCATCATTACCTAATCTCAGAACTACATTTATCAGCATTAAACTGCATCTGCCAATCTTTCGACCATTTCAAAACCCTATCTAGATCAACTTGAAGTGATAGTGAGTCCTCCTCCGAATTAATTTCCTTACCGATTTTCGTATCATCGGCAAATTTGCAAATGTTGCTACTCAAACCTGAATCTAAATCATTTATATATATTATAAACAACAGAGGTCCCAGGACAGAGCCCTGAGGCACCCCCACTTACAACATTTTCCCACTCTGACTTGACTCCATTTATACTAACTCTCTGTTTCCTTTGGTATAGCCATGCCCTAATCCAGCTTAATATAGCACCCCCAATACCATGAGACTCTATCTTTTTAATCAGTCTTTCATGTGGCACTGTATCAAAAGCTTTGCTAAAGTCAAGGTACACAACATCGCAATTCTTACCACTATCAACTGCCTCAACAATGCTAGAATAAAAAGATAATAAATTTGTTAAACATGAACGGCCATTTATAAAACCATGTTGCGACTCAATTATTAATTTATGTTTTTCAAGATGAAGACGAACAGTAAGAGGATCCGTCCTCTTACTGTGTGAAGGATGTTACGTACTCCTAGCTGAATACGTATATAAATTTAAAATAACTTGTTTTGTTCCATTATATCATTGCCTGTATATGTACACACATTGTGTTTTTGTAAATTATCGTGTGGTGTGGCAGAGTCAGTGGAGACAGGAGCGCGGTTGCTTTGCACACGTCTAATACCTGTTAGATTCGGGAAGCTGGACCTGTTCAGTTTGGAAGTTCCAGATGTCACTTTTATTTAGTATATATAATTGTTTATGTACTGTAATTAAGCAGGTGGCATTATACTTATATATTTTGCAAGTAACTATTATATGTAATTTGCATTCTTATGTGTTTTGAGAACCAGTGGTTGTTCAATTAGTTTTAAATATTAAAAAGTCCTTAGTTTCCATCCCTCATCCTGGGATGAGGCAGACGGGAGAGAATTATGGGTAGCGACAGAGCGAGAGTTCAGTAGCTTCACGGGACTCAAAGAAATAACATGTGGGAGATAAGTCTGTTTACTTCTTGTTGTGCCATATTTTATTATACTATATTAGGAGAAGGACAATACCCTTTGTTTGTTGTATAAGTTAACTTGACCATCTGTGTTTTTATATTATACTGTCTTGAATATATATCTATATAATATTTTGTATCTATTCTTCAGTCCTAAAGGAAGATTTTTATTTATGTGCTCATTACTTATCAAGGGGTTATACTGGTGACCCGCTCTTGAGAACAGCAGTTTTCTCGTATCCCTAGACGTAATTAAAGCTTGGCTGTTGTAGGGTCACGAGCCGTAACGAACGATAGGTAACAAAGAGTTATGGGGGCATGTCCGGGAGATATTGTTCCCACTTAACCTTAACTATGCTAATCTAACCTTGCCTTCCTAGGTACCAGTGTGTTAAGTGTCTGTGTGTTTCTTAAGAACTATTCCATGTGCCAAGCAAGCCTTCCTGTGTGTCGAGTAACAACGTTTCACGATTTTGAGGTAAGTCATCCTATATATTTTGTTTGTGCAGTGAGGCCAAGCGAATTTTCAGTGTGGTGACAATTTTACAGTGAAGTGTAGTGCAGTGCCATTGTTTTAATTATTGTTGTGAATCAAGTGCCAAGTGTTAGTAACGATGGAGGAGAAAGTTGCATCGTTGGTGGCTCACCCAGACTTTGAAGGGATTCAGAGCCTTAAAAAGACTGAGTTAATACAAATGGCAAATCAGTTGGATTTGACCGCCAACAATAGAATGGTTAAAGCCCAAATATTGAAAGTCATTGTGACACATTTTGTTGAGAATGGGGAGTTAGAGGAAGAAATTCTAGAGGAGTTAAGAGAGGAGTCGAGTGATCAGATGACGTTAAAGCGTCTTGAGTTAGAAGCTCGCCAATTAGAGCTTGAAGCTCAAAAGGAACAGAAACAATTAGAGCTTGAAGCTCAAAAAGAACAGAGAATATTAGAGGCTGAAGCTCGTCAAAGAGAGCTTGAAGCTCAAAAAGAACAGACAATATTAGAGGCGGAAGCTCAGCAGAGGGAGCTTGAGACTAGACGTTTAGAAATTGCGGCACAGTTGCAAATATAAGCCACAAAAAAGCAACAATTAGAGATTCAACAACAAATGGCTGACACTAACTTCAGGCTTGAATCAATACAGCTGGGCATGGAAATACTAGTAATGTTTCAATAAATAGTGATAATAATCCCATCAGGACGCATAAGTATATAGAGTTACCCAAGTTCAATGAGGAGGATCCTGAGGTTTTCTTTGCACATTTTTATAAAATTGCCATCAGTATGAACTGGCCAAGGGATCAGTGGGTAGCCATTATGCAGTCTCAATTTAAGGGGCGTAGTCAGGAGGTTTTTACATCCCTACCTGACGCTCATAGCTTTGATTACGAATTTGTAAAGAAAAGCATCTTAAATGCATATCAAATAAATCCAGAGGCACACAGGCAAAAGTTTAGGAACCTAAGGAGGATAAGTGATCAGACAATAGCAGATTTTACTCGTCAGAAGACGAATTTTTGCAACAGATGGTTAAAGTCACTTTCAGTCACTGACTTTAATGCTTTAAAGAATCTTCTTATAATGGAAGAAGTATTGTCATGTCTCCCAGACCAGTTGTCTACTTTTATGGCAGAACAAAAGAATGTAACAGACATTTATGAGCTGTCAAAGCTCGCGGATGAGCATGAGTTGTTGACTAAGGCCCAGTTTACGGCCACTTCACCTAAGTCTAGTCGTAGAGTAAATTATAATGCTCACTGAACTCCTTATCAGAATCCATCCAGTCCTAGTACTCCAGTTACTCCCATGAGCTCTTCTCTTACAAAACCTAACCCTGCTACTTCATTGTCAGGAATGTCAAATAATAATAAGGTTGTTTCTAAACCTACAGTTGGTTCTACCAGTGTGTCCACTGTAAGGTCTTGTTCCCATTGTAAGAGAAAAGGCCATGGAATTAATTCCTGTTTTATATTGCACCCTGAGTTACGACCAACTGGTCTCATTTATTGCAGAGGTGTGCAAAATAAACTTACTAATAAACATGTAACTGTAAACCCCAATTGGGTGAAACAGTATTCACCATATATGTCTTCAGGTGAAGTTTTGTGTATTAATGGGAAGTGGAAGCCAGTGGTTATTCTTCGTGATACAGGTGCTTCCCAAACCATAATTTCATCCAGTATTCTTTCTGATGTTGAAAAGAGAGAGACTGGAAAGTTTGTTGTTCTTCAGAGTGTTGCAGGATGTAAAACTGTACCTCTAATAGACATTAATTTCAGATCCACCATTACACCAAGTTTATGCACTGTGGGTGTTAGTACACAGTTGCCCATCCCAGGTGTGGATGTTATATTGGGTAATGATGTGGCCATAAATCATGTTGTGGGTGAGATTGATCCCCGTTTGTGTAAACAGCCAGTTGCAGACCATGTTTATTCTGCCTGTGCTGAAGTTAGTTCTATGAATGAACCTGTTGTAGAAGATGGTTTTGTCCATTCTACCTGTGCTGATGTCAGTACTAATATAAATCCAGTTGTCAGTTCTGATGTTGTTACTCAAGCATTTGTTCCAGTAACCAGTACCCCTTCAGTGGAGAAGTGGGATGTGGTTGTTCCAGATTCCTGTGTGGCCGACCTAGTTGTTGAGAGTAAGCCTGATACTATGACTGCTTTATTCCAATAAATTGGGAAAGGATGTCCATGTACCATTGTCTTGCCCGCTCACTACGAACGTTGTGCCAGTTGAGAGAAACTTAAAAGCCACGACTCTGTATTCCAGCCAAGTGAATGGTTTAGGACAAGATGTCGGGTTGGCAGAAGTATTCCCGCTCACTCCAAGTTTAGAATCAGTTGTCGAGAGTAAGTCTGTTGTAGAGGCCCCGCCTCACCCTAGTCAAGGTGATATAATAGGGGAGGAGGTCAAACTACCTGTTACTTGCCCGCTCGTTTCAGATTCCCTTAATTTAAGTGCATTGAGTAGAACTGACCCTAAGATTTCAGAGAGAAGCAAGGAGACAGTCTGTACTGTAGATCCAGTTCTGGAGAGTGTGGGAAAGCAGCCAGAGGATCAGCTTCTGTTGAGTAGATGGAGACCCATTGAGCCTCCCTCTTCAGTTGTCTGTGAGGATGTGACCCAGCTTAGTAGTGTTATTATTGATTGTGAGCAGACAGTACTCCGAGCAGCTCCAGAAGTCATGGGAGGAAATTTTGGTAAAACAATTGAGAGTGGTAAAGTAGCATTTGGATCTAAGTTGCGGAGTTGTGATTCTTATTCCATGTGGAGTAAGTATTTCTCATTGTGTACATTGAGTCAGAGTGTGTGTAGGATGTTGAAATCTACTTTTATTCTGCAGGAGCCATTTTCTTGTGAAGTAATGGACTGTGGGACATCTTTGTCAAGCCTTGTGGTTGAGCAGAGAGAGTTTACTCAAGTAGGTTGTGCATCCAGTTCTGAGGAAGTGGTGAGTTATGCTAGAGCAGTGTCTCTATATTCAGATCCAGTTAATTTTAATGCACGAGTGATGAAAGTGTATGTTCCACTCAAGTGTGGTGTTGACTTTCAGAGTCATATTGGAGTTGATTTTCAGAATCATATTGTGGGTGAAGGATTAAATCATACTGGGGAGCAGATGTTTGAGGCTCCAGGTGTGCATTTCAAGTTGGGGGATAAGGTTATCCTACCTAGAGTTAATCATTGTGAAGGGTTACAGATTATCCTTGGGTGTTTCCCAGGTAATCTGCTGTTCATCTTCAAGATGTTAAGACCCTTAAACCTCTTGGTTGATTGGTTGTCATCAAATGTAAATCACTTGGAAAGTGATGGTGAGGGTTGTAAAGTTTTCGGCATGTTTTATTTAGTCTTTTGGCAGACTAGACGGTTGATGAAAGTGTGTGTTGTGTTCAAGTTCACCATCTGGGGGTGTGAACTTGTCTTCGGAGTTATGATTGAGATATGGTGCCTAGGCATATGCCTGTTTTCTTTCACTGATCGTTATGACAGAGTTATGAGGCAATTGATTTCTGTGTTCCTTATGGATCATCTGAGTCAGTTCGATCAGGTAGTCTTTGCACTTATCTTGGGTTGCATTTCTTGCAACCCGTTCTCACACAAGACAGCACATATATGACTTAATGCTTAAAGTCAATATATTGAATATGATTTAGTACATATGTGATATATTTCCAGTTACCTTTTTTACCAAGGCCCAAACTCTTTCTCACGTACCAATTTACGTGTCACAGTACCCGTCCATCAACGTAGATAGTAGAATAGTCGTGATTGGTTCAATTATAATGAAAATTGTAGTTTTCAGGTCCCACATGGGTTGTGAAATTTACCTACTATTGTCTATGCTCTTAGAATATTACAGATCAGCTACTTCCTATTGAAGGCTCGTAGTTTTGTTTTGAGAAATATTAGTTGTTCTTAGTAAATTATAATAAGCACTATAAATTATTACATAGAATAACAGTGCTTCACCAATCAATATTATATACCATAGTTTGCGCTTTAAAAATCTTTAAAGAATGTTTTGTAAGAACGCTAACAGAAGACGATGTTATGTTGGAATGTTTATGGGGTAAACTACTGCAAACTTGGGGACTAGCTTCCACCCACAGGAAGGGAATGTGGTCCAATACCATCCACTGGATGTGTATGACGTCCACTACCACCGACAGGATGGGTATGGGGATCACAACCACCCACAGGATGGGTATGGGGTACAATACCACCCACAGGATGACTATGGCGTCCACTATCACCCACAGGATGGGTATGGGGCTCCAACCACCCACAGAATAAGTATGGGGTCCAATAACACCCACTGGATGTGTATAGCGTCCATTGCCGCCCACAGGATGAGTATAGGGTCCAGTGTCGCCCATAGGATTAGTATATAGAGTCCACTGCCGCCCACAGGGTCGGTAAAGGGTCCACTACCGCCCACAGGGTCGGTAGGGGGTCAACTGCCGCCCTCAACAGATTTTAGGCTTTATTAGCGTATCTTTGTTAATTATACAATATATCGGCAAGTGCGTAGGCGTCTGCACTCCATGCCCGACAAGCTACTGAGCGCTACTATAAAAACATATGTATCTTCACTTGAGCTATAAATATGTATATTGTAATGTATTTAAAATGAAGCTCTTATTTCTATCTTGCTTAAGACATATAAAACATTTGTGTTTATTAACGAATTTACGTGAAATAAACATTGATCTGACAGCGAGTTGCTCTGTCGTTCAATCTGTACGGGGTGGGAGCTCCATAATGTTTAAAATACATGTATCTTCATTAGAACTTTAAATATGTCTATGGTAAAGTGTTTAAAGTGAAGCTTATATGTCTGCCTTTCTTGAGACATTTAAAACATATATGTTTATTAACGAATTCACGTGAAATAAACATTGTTCTGAGAGAGAGTTGCTCGGTCGATCAATCTGTCCGGGGTCAAAGCTCGGCTATTATAAAAGTACACGTATCTTCGCTTTAAATTTAAATATGCCCATGGTAAGGTATTTAGAATGAAGCTTATATTTATATCTTTCTTGTGACATATAAAACTCTTACGTTTATTAAGGAATCTGTGTGAAATAGGCATGGTTCTGAGATGAATGCTGCGGTTTTCGAGCTCGACGAGCAATGAAAACTGCCCCTTTTATAAAACTACAAATATCTTCGGTTTTACTTAAAATATTTGTCTGGTAGAGGTTTAACATATAGTTCGCGTTTTTGTCTTTCTTCTGACTAATAAATAATTTTGGTTTAATAAGTCATCAAGATGTTTTCAACAATATTTCACATGTATTTCATGTGAACAATGTATTTCAACAATACAATACAACAAATACACACATTGGTACATTATTGCAAAGGCACTATACTATATATATATATATATATATATATATATATATATATATATATATATATATATATATATATATATATATATATATATATATATATATATATATATATATATATATATATATATATATATATATATATATATATATATATATATATATATATATAAATTGTTGCAAGTCGAGCAACAAATATTTTACATTGAACAACAAATGAGATTGGAAAAACAGTATTGCCACCTCTGCTATACAGAAAAAAATAGACCCCAGACACACCCTATGGGTAGTTATGGACCCCCATACCGACACTATGAGGGGTAGTGGACCCCATAACACTATGGGCGGTAGTGGGCACTATACAAACACTATGGGCGGTAGTTGACTTCATAGCGACCCTGTGGGCGGTAGTGGACCCCCTGCCGACCCTGTGGGCGGCAGTGGACCCCCTACCGACCCTGTGGGCGGCAGTGGACCCCCCTCCAACCCTGTGGGCGGTAGTGGACCCCTACCGACCCTGTGGGCGGTAGTGGACCCCATACCGACCCTGTGGGTGGCAGTGGACCCCATACCGACCCTGTGGGCGGTAGTGAACCCCCTACCGACCCTGAGGGCGGCAGTTGACCCCCTACCGACCCTGTGGGCGGTAGTGGACCCTTTACCGACCCTGTGGGCGGCAGTGGACTCTATATACTAATCCTATGGGCGACACTGGACCCTATACTCATCCTGTGGGCGGCAATGGACGCTATACACATCCAGTGGGTGTTATTGGACCCCATACTTATTCTGTGGGTGGTTGGAGCCCCATACCCATCCTGTGGGTGATAGTGGACGCCATACTCATCCTGTGGGTGGTATTGTACCCCATACCCATCCTGTGGGTGGTTGTGATCCCCATACCCATCCTGTCGGTGGTAGTGGACGTCATACACATCCAGTGGATGGTATTAGACCACATTCCCTTCCTGTGGGTGGAAGCTAGTCCCCAAGTTTGCAGTAGTTTACCCCATAAACATTCCAACATAACATCGTCTTCTGTTAGCGTTCTTACAAAACATTCTTTAAAGATTTTTAAAGCGCAAACTATGGTATATAATATTGATTGGTGAAGCACTGTTATTCTATGTAATAATTTATAGTGCTTATTATAATTTACTAAGAACAACTAATATTTCTCAAAACAAAACTACGAGCCTTCAATAGGAAGTAGCTGATCTGTAATATTCTAAGAGCATAGACAATAGTAGGTAAATTTCACAACCCATGTGGGACCTGAAAACTACAATTTTCATTATAATTGAACCAATCACGACTATTCTACTATCTACGTTGATGGACGGGTACTGTGACACGTAAATTGGTACGTGAGGAAGAGTTTGGGCCTTGGTAAAAAAGGTAACTGGAAATATATCACATATGTACTAAATCATATTCAATATATTGACTTTAAGCATTAAGTCATATATGTGCTGTCTTGTGTGAGAACGGGTTGGAAAAAACATATAAACATGGACTATACAAAACAAAAGATATAGAAATACAAAACAAAAATATAAACAAGACTAAGCAATACAAAAACAAATTGAGCAAAAATGAAAAATGAGGTAGATTGCTTACAAGTACTCTCAGGTACACTGTAAGTAACAATTTGCAATTTGAGATGCAGGCAAAGCCAGGGGTACAATGGAGTAAGGGAGCATGGCAAGGCTAGGCAACCTAGGTAATAAATGAAATCAAAGAAAAGTTGAATAATAAACATAGGCAAATTTAAGCTAATGATTATTAACTAAAAATAGTTCAGTTTTGACTGTATAATTAATAAGACCTGAAGAACTATTAATGCACTCAATTAAATAATTTCAGTAAATGACTAGTTAAGAGTAAGTTAAAAATTAAGTCAGAAAATGAAACAAGGAGACTTAGGATACCTAGCCCCACTAGTTGACAGGGGGTTAATTAAGTTAATTCACTGGGAGTGATAATAAGGTGAGACAAACCACATTGGGAGAGGAAAGTGTTGAGGTTCTCTTCATTAGTAATTGTGAACATTTTGCCCTCTGCGGTTTTTCTCACCTTTATCAGTCCATCTCTAACGAAGCACTGATGAATCGCATCTGGGTTTTGTTGGCGGATTTGACGCAGGCGGTAGAGGAGTTGCTGTCTGTTCCTAGTCAAGCACTCGTTGATGTATAATCCCTTCCGTTGTGATGCAGCTGTCTGGACTAGATGGGATTTCGTGAACTGGGAAGTCAGCTTCAGGCGAATTCGCTGGTTTTGACCTGATGGATTCTTTTTGCCTACTCTGTAGGCAGCAATAACGTCAGATTTAGTTAAAATTCTTTCTACTATTCTGTTGCATTTTCTACTGGTTCTATCCATCATGTAATTATTTTCATCCTTTTTTTTCCTTTTTACAATTCAATTTATGCTTTGGATCTCAATTAGTATTGAGATGATTTAGTATTTAAATTAGTATTTAGTACTTACTATTAGTGTTTCATTAGTATTAAATACAATTAGTATTTAAATGAAAACTGGTTTGATTTCAGTCAAACTTTTTTGAATAGATGTATTCAAAATTTGGTTCAACTGGTCCAAGTCTCATCATCATAGCATAAATAAGAAAGGAGAAAAAAATATTGAATTGTGTCAAAAATTCTCCAAAATGGCCAAAAACTAACATCAAACAAAAGTGTTAACTGAAATCATGTCCATGACTCTAAACTATCACAATAGCATATAATAAAGTATTTTAATATTTACTTTTATACCAAAAAACAATTTCCAAAAAACAAAAAATTAGATTTTTCATTTTATCATAGATCATTGCACCTCGTGCTTCTCTAAAGGGCCCAGGTTCTGGCTCGTGGTCCCTAGTAGGCCTAGAACTTCTTGCACATTGACTGATGCCAAAGTCTAATATATCCATATCAGCCTGGATTGCTCTGGGTCTCACCCAGAAAATGGCGTTTCATTACATTTAACACTGGTTTTCTGGGGGGTGCCCCATCGGCTCCCCGGAGCTTTACCAGGCTGATATGCTAACGTCAGACTTTGGCATCAGTCATGTGTATGGAGTTCTAGGGCCTACCGGGGACCACGGCGAGAACCTGGCCTCCTCAGAGAGGCAAGGGGAGCAATGGCCTATAGAAACCCTCTTGTGGTTGGAAGCATTCTATGTCTGCCATCGACCGGGTCAAGCATCCAGAAAGGTAAGCATTCCAAAACAAACCCCTATTCTGGTTAAAATTGCTACCTAAAGCCGAACTAGTGGATAGAACTCGCCAACAGAAAACAAGCAAACTAGTATGATGTCACGTCACCGCGCCGCTGTCTGCGCAGCTCCCCCCTCCCCGGGAGGGGGAGCCCCAGACCTCCCACCCCGGCTATCCACCCATCAGTTCTTCGGCTGATGCTATGGGCACTGGTTATGTGCTCCGGCTCCAGTAGTTGTTTCAGCATTGTACCTAGAGTGTGGTGTCTGTAACATACGTTTATGTTACGTCGTTGGGTTGATTAGATACACAGTGTTTAGTGAGTTTCATATTTATTTAGAAGTCCTGGATACAGCAGTGTCGTAGACGTTGAGACGAAGCCTGGAGCAGAGCTGAGTGTGGCCGGAGTCGCGGAGCTCTATGTGGGAGAGCGTTGTAGCTGGATGAGGTCGTAGTCTGCTGCCTGCTCTGTGTCGAAGCTGTAGCGTCTTGGGTCGATTAGAACTGCCTACATAGAGTACTACATTCTTGACTGGTGATTGTATTGGTTTGCTATTCTCAAATCTTATAAATCCCTAATCCTTAATCTCAAATCCTTAATAAAAATTAAGGGACCTAGTCTATGGAACTCACTCCCTAGTGAATTGAAAAGCTGTCAAACTTTTGCCTTATTAAAAAGCAAAACAAAAAAGTACCTAATTTCATCTTCTTAGTTTCCTACACTAAGCTTTAAATTTGCTTTGTACCTAGTGTTACCCAATCTCCTAATTTTTATGTATTTGACCCAAACAACCTTATCATTGTGTTCATTGCTGTCTTCTTTTATGTGCTAGCCATATGCTGTGTTGTGCCTACCAATTTTTTTCAACTACCATTCACGCTGTCATTGCAATCAATCTGAGCTACCTATGTGCTTTAATATATCTACAATTTTCTCATCTTTTTTTTTTTCTTGCCTTGTAACTTATCATTTTTTATAAATTTTGCAAGTATTTACCTACTTAAAATTTTCTTAGATTAAGGACCTGCCCGAAACGCTGCGTGTACTAGTGGCTATACAAGATTGTAATTACCATATTATGTATCCTCACAATCCTAATGTACCTTCTTGTATATGCATAAATAAATAAATAAATAAAAAATCGCTGGCTTATATTCGGTTACTACACCTCACAGTAAGATAGGAGGGTGGAAAAACCGTTACCTGTAAATTGGGGTATGATTATAGCTTGTGTAATTAGGTATGCCATTAATGATGAGATAATGGAGCGAGTATAGGTTTACTCGCTACAGGACTCTTCCCCTGCCAGGAAATGGAAGAAAACAATATAACAAAAAATACGAGGCTACTGTTCCCTGGGTCGCTGGGGAACATGTAGTCTGGTACCATAAGATGTAGGCAGTGTGTGGACAAGCTCGGTGTAGCAGAAGATAAAAATGCGAATGATTGTTGCGTCCTTTGGTCGCTGGGTGAGCATTTAGATCTAGGGCGGATGGGCTCGGGCACCAGGACAATAGGAGGTAATGTAGGCACGTTGTTAGGACAACGAGGGAATCATTGCTAGGGCTGAATTGTCCTGGAGGCGACGAAGAGTCGGAAACGCAAGCTGTAAGTTCTGTACTGCGCAAGGTGCTTGAGTCGGCAGAGTATCAGAATGCAGTGAACGTGTAGATGAATCTGACGAAAGAGTAGCTGTCGTGGGCGTTCTGTAGGACAAGCAGTGCCCTGGCAGCGACGGAAAGTCGGCAGGACAGGCTGTAGATCTCACATTATGTAGTTACTGATGAAGCTGCCAGATGAGTGAGTAGCGATCGTGGAGCAGCCAGCCGTAGTAGATGAAAATGCAGATGATCACGATGAAAATCATAGCTGTGGCGAGGGTGTTGGCAACATTCCTTACAGGTGGCTGCGGTCCACAACAAACAGCAGCAGCAGTAGAGGTCCAGTGAGAGTCCATGTTGTAGTACGTCGTGGCTGGGTATCGTCGAAACTCTCCGGGGTCACCAATGTAACGTATATTTATGTTACGTTGTTGAGTTGATTAGATACACAGTGTTTAGTGAGTTTCATATTTATTTAGTAGTCCTGGATACAGCAGTGTTGTAGATGTTGAGACGAAGCCTGGAGCAGAGCAGAGCTTAGTGTGGCCGGAGTCGTGGAACTCTATGTGGGAGAGCATTGTAGCTGGATGAGGTCGTAGTCTGCTGCCTGCTCTGTGTCGAAGCTGTAGCGTCTTAGGTCGAGTAGAACTGCCTACACAGAGTACTACATTCTTGACTGGAGATTGTACTGGTTTGCTATTCTCAAATCGCTGGCTTATATACGGTTACTACACCTCACAGTAAGATAGGAGGGTGGAAAAACCGTTACCTGTAAATAGGGATAGGATTATAGCTTGTGTATTTAGGTATGCCATTAAGATGATGATGATAATGGAGCGAGTATAGGTTTACTCGCTACATGTCTGTCTTCTAGGTGGTGCGTTAGCTGGGAGTGAGTCTCCAGTACTCGGGCTGCATGCGCCTAGAGTTCCCTTCCCTAGATGCCCTGTAAGTACTGCTCTTGGGGCTTGGGGCCACCTTCCACAAGTTCCTGGGGTCCTGCCCCTGCTAGGCCGTTTACTGTTTGGTTTTCGGCCGCTCTTTGTGTGCTCGGGTGTTCTGTCTCTCTTGTTCGCCTTAGGGTAAGGGCAGTTTTGCACTGGCGGGGCGCAGGGTACTGTGCAGCTTGTCTTTACCAATCATGGCGGCCGGCTCTGTTCCGCTTGGGTACGCTGTCCTCTTTTCGTGGTTTTCTTTTTCTTTTTCTACCTGGTGGGGGGTCTGCCTTCGTTCTTGCCCCTTGTGTCCCTTGTGTTCTAAGTATTTTCTGGTGGTACTCCCTGCTAGGTCCCCGTGAGTGTACATGTCCCGGGGATTTAGCTCTTAGAAAGTTGTTTGACTTTGGGCGTCGGTTAGCAGTACCCTGCCTGGGATTACCTGAGCGCGAGTCCTCTTATAGTAAACGCTCGGGACCCTGGGAAACCCCTGGGGGCACGTGGGTCCGATGGATGTGACCCCAGAGTCCCCTCTCGCTTCCAGCGAGCTTGAGGGTTGCTCTCACCCTTTGTCTCTGGGTGACTCTGTTTTGCCTCCGTCTGCTGCCTGTGGGGTCGGTGACACCTTTGACCTAGAGTCCTGCGAGTTTTGTTGCTCGTTGTGGCTCGGTTACCCGGTTGTGCTGACTAAGCGGTTGCGGGCAGCAGGGGCGTTGCACTTTGAGCCTTGGTGGTGGCGACGTTCTCGTGGTTTACTCCCTGGGAGCCCCGGGGCTGCCCCGTTTGGGTTCGTGTTGGGACTTGGGGGTGTTGGTTGCTTCGGTTCCTTCCATACCCCCTTGTCTTTCCCCTGGATCCCCCTTCCTGCCTGCATCCGGTTCCTTACCGTCTGTAGGATTGGGGCGGGGTTTGATGGTGTTGAGACTCTGGCAGTCTCAGGGAATTCCCCTTCCGGGGTAGTGACGGGGGCATTTGAGCCTGTTCCTCGAGCCGTGTTGTAAGAGTCTGCCAGTGGGCTCCCTTCCTTAGTGTTTTCGCGGCTGCCCCGGTTTTCTGGTACGGCCGGGGCTTTGGGGGGACGGCTCAGCCTCGGGGCCTGTCGTGTAGGTTCCCGGGGCTGACTTGGGGGGGCCCTTGGCCCAGTAGGACCCCGTGGGGGGGGGGGCTTTCTTCCTCTCTAGGCGGGGCTTGTGGTTACGCGGAGTGGGGTCTTTCCTCCCCACTCGCCGTACGTGCTGTTGGGCGTCGGCCCCTCCCCGGGCTCGGTTCCTTGGCTTTTGAGTCGGGTGGTTCCGCGCCTGTGCCTTTGTGTGCCTTCGGGACTAATATTGGCTTCTGTGTTCTCAAGGGTTCGGGAAGGTTTTCGCTACTTCCCGCATTATTGGAACGTCTGTCGGCCCTTCGTCTGAGTCGCCGTTTTGGGCTACTTGTGGCCCTGTTGGGTACCTTTTTGGGCTCTGTCTTCGCTTCGTTGGCCGGTTTTGTTGTTCCTGCTTCCTCTTTTGGCTACTTTTCTAGTGCAGTAGTCCTGGTTGGCGCCTTCCCGCAGAGCGGGTTGTGTGGTTCGGCCAGCGTGTCATGTGCATGCGCAGTGGAGTTTGTTTTGGTCTGGGCGGTGTGTTTTAGTGCTGGTGTTTTGCGCCCTTTTTTTCTCAGGTGCTTCGCCTCTCGCTCTTCTCCCTTGCTGCGGTATGTGCCCCTTCGCTCCAGGGGTGTCCTGGTTTCCAGCTGTGGGGAGGACGCAGAGGTTTTCCCTGTGTCATGGGTGTGGGCCGCCTCCTTCGCCTCTACCCTGCTCTTCTGCGGGTCCGGCTCTGGCTTCTTCACCTGGCGGTGCTCTCAGGATCTTTTGGGCACGGTTGAGTCGTGTCACGTTCGTGCCTCCGGTCGACAGGTGAGTTTCTGCAGTCTGGCATCTTTTGGCCGGGCGCTGGATGCGGAGATGTTTATATACCTGTCTTTATTTAGGTATATTTCTGTACGACTGAGACCGTTCGCACACCAGTGATTGCCCCGTTTTCAACCCTTCCAGTCTCACTCACGTGCATGTCCATCCCATGCTAGAGTCATTCAGGGGACCCACCTTTTTTCGTGTTATGAGGCGTGTGGGTTGTGGTGCTGGTTATGTACTCACCTGGTAGGGCTCTCCTGGTTGTGCTTGCAAAGTTTTTGAGCTCTGGCTCTTGGGTCCCACCTCTCTGGAAGAACTTGCGGGATAGTACCAGTGGAGTGCAGTGGTGCTATAGGCACAATCGGGGAACACTGTATACCCATCAGAGGTCTGTGGTTGTTACACGACCTACTTGCGAGCATACGCCATATTGCCGGTACGTCCGTGGACTTCCAGGGCACACTAGCCTGTTTTCGAATAGAAGTTCCGGTTCATCCTGGTTGAGGGGGGTATGTGGGCCTGCGGGCCGCTCCAAGCAGCTGCCTGTTGGGCCACCCTCTGGCCGGTCTAGCCTAGCCTCGGGCTGGGCTTGGGGTGTAAATGAGCTCCCAGTACCCCATCCAGCAGGTATCGAGCGGGGTTCTCCGCCATCGGTCGCCTGGTGTGCAGGTTTCTGGGCCTGCTGGGTTCTGTCGTGTCTCCATTGGCCCTGTCTTGGGTCTGCCTGCTTCGTTCTCTGCCTTTGCAGAAGCGAATTGTTATTTACATGTTGCATGTTGCGGTGGTGCCTGTTGCTGCTGCTGCACGTGTGCATTGGTAACGTGTTTCGCATGGCGTTTCCTTGTTCCTGTGTCCGGTTGTGGTGTGGCACTTTGCTACTGTTTTTGTGCCTAGGGTTTGCGTATGGGGGTTTGCTTGTTGTTTTTCGTGGTCTTCGGGTCCCTGGCTTGACCCTCTCATGTGTGTGGGTTTTTTCTGTCCCTGCCTGATTGTCCACCCCTGGTTGTTTTCCTGGGGTTTTGTGCTTCAGCTCTTTCAGCCTGCCTCTCCCCAGTCACTTTCCTGGCATCTCCTTTGGTCGGTTTTGCCTGCACTTGCTGCTGTGTTGGGGAGGGGGGTGGTCGGTTTCCACCGCTTCATTTCCTTGTGCGTTCCCTTGTTTCCTCCTCTGCCGCAGGGGTGTTCTGCGTGCGTTCCTTGGCTTCTTGGGCGTTTTTTCAGCCTTCTGTGGTGTGCTTCTTTGTCTCAGTCTGTTGCAGTTGCCCTTGGAACCCCTTGGTTCGGGTACTGTTTCTGGCGGCAACCCTTCCGCCTTCTTCGGTTTCCTAGCTTACCCTGCCGGTTGGTTTTTCGGGGTCTTGCGATGTTTCGTTTCGGACCCGTCGTTTCTGAACTCCTGGCGGGCTTGCTTGCTTTGGAGAGTTTTTTCTGTTTGGCAGACGTTCCATCTCCTTGTGCCGCCTGGGTTTCGGTGGTCACGCCTGAGATCTTCCCACGGCTCTGCCTTTTCCTGGGCTCAGAGGGGCCTTGTCGGGGCTGCTTACGTTCTGCCTCGTGGTCTCACCTCCGGTTGGTGGTCGGGTGGCTTCGTGGTAGGTGTGTAGGTGTCCCACCTGCGTACTTCCCTTGGCAGCAGTATGGGGTATTTTGACGGTCCTTCCTTTTCCTGTCCCTTCTTAGGTGACTACTCTTGTTAGCGTCAGCTAGGTTTTCTGGTGGGGGTTGGGGGCCGTCGTCTTGCCACATACTGTCGCCTCTTTTCGTGCGGCGCTGGCGGAGCCGCCTCGGCTTGCTTTCGGTCTTGGTGTTGCTTCTGCAACGTTAGTAAGCTGTCTCGTGCGTTGTTTCACCTCCGGCCTGTTCATGCTCCGCTTGCACCGTCCTGGTCTCTGGTCAGTGTGCTCTGTCTTCTCCTAAGTTGGTAGTGCCCCTTCGGTTCCAGTTTGTTTTTTCGTCGGCTCTTTTTCCTTTCGGCATTTGCCTCTGGGGGTTGGGTCATTGTGTTTTCTTGCTCCTTCGATTTTAGCGTTTTGGTTGTTCGGTGGAAGTAGTCTCCATCTTTTCTGGCACGGGGTGGGGCTGTTGCATTCTGGAGGGGTCCTCGGTTGGTCGGGCCGGGGGTGTGTCGTGTTTTGTGTTCAGTGGCGGCCCTCCGCTGTTGTTGGCGTGTGACGACATCTGTGTCCGGGGCGCGTTTTGCGTTGATCCGGTTCTGTTCTTCCCGGTTCACGGGTGATGGTGTCCCGGGTTGTTGGCCGTGTTCTTGCGGCTAAGCTGCCTGTGTTCTTCCCTCATGCCCGTGGCGTTCGTGGCTTCGCTGCTCTCGCTGCTCTCGCTGCCGTCTGAGCGACGTGTCCTTGCGGTCGTTCGGGCATGGATCTTTGGTGTTCATACGAGGGCCTTGCTGCTCGTTGTTCTCGTGTTGTTCCCGGGACTTTTCGGGGCTGTGGCACCTTGGGTTGGCGTTTGCTGCCGGTTGTCTCGCTTCCGTGGGGGGTGCGTGGTGTCCGCCTCCCGGTTCTGTCCCTTTGACCTTCCTCTGTGGGTAGTTAGCTCCGGGGAGCCGACGGGGCTCCCCCCAGAAAACCAGCGTTGAATGTAATGAAACGCCATTTTCTGGGTGAGACCCGGAGGCTCCCCGGCAACCCTCCCTCCCTCCCGGTCGGCGGTTTTCGCGTGTTTTGACATCCAGCCTCAGAACTGATGGGTGGATAGCCGGCGTGGGAGGTCTGGGGCTCCCTCTTCCCCCTCCCAGGGAGGGGGGAGCTGCGCAGACAGCGGTGACGTGTGACGTCATACTAGTTTGCTTGTTTTCTGTTGGCGAGTTCTATCCACTAGTTCGGCTTTAGGTAGCAATTTTAACTAGAATAGGGGTTTGTTTTGGAATGCTTACCTTTCTGGATGCTTGACCCGGTCGATGACAGACATAGAATGCTTCCAACCACAAGAGGGTTTCTATAGGCCATTGCTCCCCTTGCCTCTCTGAGGGGGCCAGGTTTTGGCCGTGGTCCCCGGTAGGCCCTAGAACTCCATACACATGACTGATGCCAAAGTCTGACATTAGCATATCAGCCTGGTAAAGCTCCGGGGAGCCTCCGAGTCTCACCCAGAAAATGGCTTAACGCTGGTTTTTTCCCACACCTTGCTCGAAATGATGTGCATATAAGTGGCTTCAGGCATTGTATGTACTAACTATTAATCTGGCATTATGTTTGTAACTATTTTCATTGTTCAGTATGTACCTTTACCTGATTAAATATCTTAGCTTATCTTAATTGTCTGCATCCATGAAAATCCTATTGTCAAATGCAAATGATGATACAATACTATAGTCTGAGTTCTTGTTTATGTGGAAAATTTTCCACCAAAATTATAGCATAACATGTCTTAGTAAAGGTCTATGAAAGCACATGGGCCAGGCATGGCTATTTATAGGAGCTCTCTGGAAACAGTGTGACAAGTCAGCATATTAGGACCATTTTGTGATCTACACATCCCAGAAAAGTTTCCATAAATGAATCCATATCAGGATATGTAATTACATAATAATAATAATAATAAACTTTTATTCAGGAGAAGTACATACATAGTTGATTTACAAACATAATGTTGGATTTATATATAGAGCTAGTACATACAATACCTAAAGCCACTAATACGCATAGCATTTTGGGCAAGGTGTGTGGGGGGGGGGACACTTAGACTAAAACTAAACAGTAATTGGGATTAGGTATAAATTGTGTTAAAAAAAAAGGAATAAAAAAGAAAAAAGGGGGGAACATGGCAGAAATCAGCAATTGTACAAGTTGGAGATCAAACAGCATTGTTTAACAAAAGCAAGACATGGGTTGACATTTAGGGGGTAAGGTAGGTTACATGGAGTTAATTAAGTAGCACCTGGTTTTACTCTTAAACTGGTTGAGACAAGTACAGCTTTTGACATGATTGGAGAGACCATTCCACATTTTGGGTCCCTTGATTTGTAGAGCATTTCTAGTTTGATTAAGTCGCACTCTTGGAATATCAAATAGGTATTTGTTTCTGGTGTGATGCCCATGAGTTCTGTTACAACCTTCTAGGAAGCTTCTAAGGTCAGGATTTACATTGAAAGTTCAGAGTTTTAAATATATAGAGTACACATGAGAGGAAGTGCAGTGACCTAATATCTAACATATTCAAAGATTTGAGTAAGGGTACCGAGTGCTGTCTGGGGCCAAAGTTAGATAGTGTTCTAATAGCAGCTTTGTGTTGAATAATTAAAGGACGTAAATGAGTTAGTGTAGTAGAACCCCAAGCACAAATACCATAATTGACATACGGATAGATGAGAGAGTAATAGAGCGTCACCAGGGCAGGGCGAGGTACATAATATCTGATCTTAGAAAGAATGCCAACAGTTTTAGAAACTTTTTTTGATATATTTAGAATGTGTCCCTGGAAATTTAGCTTTTTGTCGATGAGAACACCAAGGAATTTTCCATCTACTTTGTTAATAATTTGGATATTGTTTATTCTTAGATTAATTTGATTTAAGGATTTATTGCCAAACAAAATATAGTAAGTTTTGTCAATGTTAAGGGTGAGTTTGTTGGCAGTTAGCCAAAGGTGGACTTTATTTAGTTCAGTGTTCACTGTGACATTAAGAGCAAGAGGGTCAGGACTGGAGAAAATGAAGATTGTGTCGTCAGCAAAATGAATTGGTTTGAGCTGTTGAGAGGCATTTGGAAGGTCATTAATGTAGATGAGAAAGAGGAGAGGACTAAGTATGCTGCCCTGAAGAACACTAATGTTGATGGGTAGGTTGGGAGAAATTGAATTATTCACAGAAACATACTGGAGCCTGTCAGTAAGGTAAAACTTAAGATATTAAATGGAGTGACCTTTGACTCCATAATGATGTAATTTAAGATGAAGGTTTTGGTGGTTGACAGTATCAAAAGCCTTACGTAGGTCTACAAATAACCCAACAGGGAACTCATTTTTATCGAGAGCTGCATGTATCAAGTTAATCATACTAATAAGTGCATCGTTAGTACATTTTTTGGGTCTGAAGCCATATCGGAAAGAGCTAAGTATATTGTGTTTGGCTAGATAAGAGTATAGCTGCTTGTAGATTAGTTTTTCAAATATTTTTGACAAGTTTGGCAGAATAGATATAGGTCTGAAGTTGTTGACATCAGGGAGATCACCACATGTATGGACTGGGGTTACTCTCGCTTTTTTTTAGAATATCTGGAAAGGTTTGGAGTTCAAGTGACTTGTTGTAGAGCAATGCAATGTCAGGAGCTAAAAATCTGGAGGCTTTTTTGTAAATTAGAGTTGGTATCTCCGCAAGAGCACTAGACTTTGTTTTAAGGGAAAGGATTATCTCATTAACATCTGTGGAATTAGCAGGCGTTAGGTACAGAGATATAGTTACCTGTAAGGTAGTCCTGAACATTAGTACGGGAGGATGGAATATCATTAGCAAGGGATGACCCAATGGACGAAAAGAACCTATTATTGTATTGTGGGTTGGTGGTGGTGTCGTCGTTGATCCTTCTTTCTGGACAACCCAACCCACAACTCGGTAGAGTGCTTATACTTTACCAGGAGATCACACGGGCACTTCTGGCTCTTGGAGAGGGGCTCAACGTCACACGTTTAGGGGATGCGACTCCAACACTTAGCCTCGTTGTCACGTGCACACACCCACTCGAGCCGCTGTGACTCCCCACTCTCTCCTTATGTGATACGATCTCCTCAATCCCCTTTGACTTATTAGTTTTCCATCTTTCCCTGTCCACAGCGGTGGTTCTTGGTTCTTTCTCTCTCTCTCTCTTTCTTTACTACATCCTGGGAAGCCTCACTAGGACAAGGGCAAACACCAGCAAATTTGAATACATTTACTGGACAAAGCACATACACAATACATACACACATATAATAATAATAAGGAATCCCACACTCTATACTATTTCAGTCAGATTGCACTCCAACACCATTAGAACTCTATCATCTGCTTATCAAGTAGTATTCTATCTCCTGATTCACCACCTAATATTACCAACCTCCTCAAGTAGGTCAAGTCTTATAATAAAATGTTGCACTATCAGCAAGAGAATATATATATCTATAAACAGGTACAAGGAAAATCAGCGTGTGAATTCAATAACATATATATCAGTATAAATGTTCCTTGATACACAACACCCCTCCCTGCTCAGCTCGTTGTCGCCGTGTGGGGGCTTAGTGGGCGGCTGCCGGAGTGTGATGCTCCTTGGGACAGTCCTCTGTCCTTTTCTAGCCTTGTGCTCCTGCTGCCATCCTCTCCAATTCTGCTGGGCATCTTTTCCTTCCGTTTCGTTTTTCTCCCCCCTCTTCTCCTATCTGCTTGCCGTTTCCTGCCGACCTTTTGCTCGTTCTGGTTCTTCCCTTGGACTTCTATTTTGACGCCCGGGTGCTTGAGGAGGCATACTCTTGCACCTGTAGAACTGTAGTACCCGACGTCGAGAGCGAGGGGAACCTTTTCTTGTCAATCCCCCTTTCGTCACTGAACCCGATCTCGACGGACTGTCGGTTTCTTAAGGTGGCGTTTGTGGGGCGTATACTCACGACGCACCCCTAGGAGGCCCCGGCAAGATCGGCGATAGCTTCTTGTTGGGTGTCCTGCCTCTAATTGTGGCTCCATGGTGGGTGTGGGGGCACATTCGTGAATGAATTCTTCTTTTCGTAATGATGATAACCCCTGTTTCGGCTGCTTCTGATTTACCTTCTCAGGCTCGTGGGGTGGGCGACCAAGCCCCCGAGTCGGTCCGTATTGGAAGACCGGGCTCTGTAGCCTCCGCTGCATTGGGCCCCGACCTTGCTCCTCCTTTGGCCTCTCTGACTCCTTCCCCTGGCTCCCCTCCCTCCTCTGTGGTTGGGTCGAGCCCCAAGCCCCCGGTGGTGACTACCTCGTCCCCTGGCGCGGCTCCTTCTCTAGTTGTAACTACTGCGCCTTTTAACCCCTCTCTCTCTGGGGGTTCTCACCGCCGTCCTCGTCATGGCCGCCCTCGCTCGATTCCTTCCAGTTCTGCTACCTATCAAGCCTTGTTTGGTCCCGCTTCGTGGGCCAAATATTTTGATCTCCTCCCTCTTGATTCTGCGCCTCCTGATGATTTCTCCCTCCATCGACATCTCGTTGATTCCGTGGATGCCTCCATTACTTTCAACCCCACTCGCCTCGGTACACGTGTCGTTGCTGCTCCTTCTCAAGATGCTGCTTCCCGCTTGGGTGCCTTATCCTGCCTTGGCGAGACCCCTGTTCGGGTCTCGAAGAACGCTCAGTTGAATGCCAATGTTGGCACTATTTTGCTCCCGCCCCATGTTGCGACCGGTGTTCGGGACCTGCGCGACTGCCACGACGATATTCGACATATCCTTGCTGCCCAGGGCCATTCTATTCTCCAGGTGGACACGTTTACTCGTCCCCCTCGTGGTAGTCGCCGTCAACCCCTCCAGGTTGTGAAGATTACCTTTGATGGTAGGACCCTTTCGCCCTCTGTCATTCTTGCTGGTGCCAGGTGCTCTGTCCAGGAGTACATTCCTTCTCCTCGGCTCTGCAACAAGTGCTGGAGGTTTGGGCATGGGTCTCGGTCTCCGCTGCTCCGGGACTGTCTCTCTCTGTCCTTTGTGTGGTGGCGAAGGTCACTCTAAGTCGGAGTGCACTTCTCCCCAGGCTCGTTGCCTCAACTGCGGTGAGACCCATCCTGCCTTCTCCCGTGCGTGTGTCCATTACAAGCTTGAGGCAGCCGTCCTCAACTTGAAGCACCGGGAGCGTTTATCTTTTCCTGAGGCGAGACGCCAGGTTCGCCGGCTCCCGCCTTATGCTAATATCTCTTATGCTCGCGTGTTGCGCTCTTCCTCTCCTCATCCATCCCGCCTTCCTCAGACTCACAACCGTTTCCGGGCCTTGGACCCTGATGTGCCCACTGCCCCCTCCTCTGTTCCTTTGGGTTCTCTCCCGAAGGATCCTCCTCCTGGTCCTCTGTCTGGGGTTCCCCTTCCTTCTACCCGGTCTGTCGTGTCTCCTGTGTCTTCTTCCTCGTCTCCCTCCGTTCCTCCTTCCCATCCTTCCCCTCCGTCTCTTGACTCTCCCCGCCGCCTGTCGGTGCGGGCTGATGTCCATCGCTCTCCAAACGGCCGTCATGTGTGCTCTCGTTCAGCTTCTCCTGTTGAGACGCTAGAATCCGTTGCCCAGTACGTGGTTGCTGGAACACCTGTCTCTTTAAGTCAGAAGCATAAACCTGGCTCCTCTCCTTCCTCCTCCCCGGCGGGTAAGAAGGTTTTGCTTTCTTCCTCGGCCCCTACTTCTGCCTCTCTCGCTCCTTCCCCTCCCATTTCGGTGGTTGCGCCCCCTGTTCCTGCTATGGAGGTTTCTTTAGCCCCCGCTTCCCTCTCAGTTGCTGCCCTTGCTGAGGTACGCTTCCCTCTTTCTACCCCTCCTCTTCCTGCTGCTGTCCTTGCCTGCTCCTCTCCGTTGTCTCCTCCTCTTCCTCCTCCGAACCCCGCCCGCCCACCTCTGATCTGTTCTCCCGTTTCCTTCCCTCCGTCTTTGCTCAGTTTACCCATGCCCCCTAACCCTGACTTTGCTGACCCTGATCCCGACCCTGATATTCTTTAACGTGCTCTGTTGCTCTTTCGCCTTTGTTTCTTCCTTGTTCTCTGTTTTTGTCCTTTCTCTTCTCGTCGTTGTCCATTCTTCAATGGAACGTTCGAGGTTATTACGCCAATTTCCTCGAACTCCAACTTCTCATTTCGCGGTTTTCGCCCCTTTGTGTCTGTCTCCAGGAGCCGATGCTTGGTGCTCGTCCTGGTCGTTTTCGTGGCTATTCCTTTCTCTCCCCCCCCCCCCAGCTGTTGCTGGGGCTTCTAATTCTTCTGCTCTCTTGATTCGTACTGATGTTCCCTTTGTTCTTTTACTTTTTCCTTCGCCTCTTCATTGTTCTGGTGCTCGTATCTTTGTGGGGAAATGGTACACAGTTTGTTCCATTTATCTCCCCCCGAGTGTCCCGCTTTCTCTTCCCGATTTGAGACACCTCCTAAGACTCCTTGCCGGAGCCTGTGCTCCTGCTGGGTGACTTCAATTGTCGTCATTCTCTTTGGGGTGACGTTCTGACGAATACCCGGGGTCGCCTCCTTGAGCCATTTCTCCTCTCTTCTTCCCTGTCTCTTCTGAATTCTGGTGAGCCCACTTATTTGGACTCTCGGAATCGCACCCTTTCTTGTCTTGATCTTTCTCTCTGCTCTTCTTCTCTTTACTTAGATTTCACGTGGCAGGTTCTTGATGACCTCCATGGAAGTGATCATTTCCCCATCCTTGTTTCCTTTTTCTCTTTTCGCCCTTCCCTCTCTTTCCCTAGGTGGCAGTTTGCTAAGGCGGACTGGACCCTATTTACCCTCAGTGCTACTCTGTCTGACCTCTCCCTTCTGCCTCTCTCTCGCGCTCTCCTCCTTTTTCATGACACTGTCTTCAACGCTGCCCTCCGCTCTATTCCTCGCTCTTCCTCTCGGGGTCCACGGAAGTGCGTTCCCTGGTGGAATGCGGACTGTGCTCGGGCTGTCCGCTGTAAGCGTGCAGCCTGGAAGAGACACCGCCGTAGGCAGACGACCGACTCTTTTCTTTTCTTTCGGAAAGCGAGTACGGTGGCCTGTAGGGCCATCCGTATGGCTAAACGTGAATGTTGGGCATCTTAATTATGTCTCAACAATTACGTCCGAAACCCCTCTGGCCCAGATCTGGAAGCGTATCCGCAAGATAGCGGGTAGGTTCGTTCCCGATGTTTCACCGGTCCTTCACCTCCGTGATACTCTTGTGGCAGACCCGTTGCAGATCGCTTCCGAACTGGGTTCCCACTTTTCTTCTGTTAGCTCTGGTCTTCATCTTCCCCAATCTTTCCTTCTTCGTAAACCTGTCCTTGAGTCTCGTCCTTTAGATTTCTGCACTCATCTTTAGCTTCCCTATAATGATCCCTTCTCTCTCTCTGAACTTCGCTCTGCCCTGGCCCTCTGCGGTTCTACGGCGGCGGGCTCCGATGGTATTCATTATGAGATGCTTCACCGTCTCCCTCCGAGCACGTCTCAGTATTTACTGAGTCTGTATAATCGGATCTGGGAGTTGTCGTCAGTCCCTGAGGACTGGCTCGATGCCGTTGTCCTCCCTGTTCGCAAACCGGGGTCTCTGGGTACTTCCCCTAAGGACTTTCGCCCTATTGCTCTCACAAGTTGTGTCTGCAAACTCTTTGAACGTATGGTTAACGTTCGTCTGATGTGGTTCCTGGAACACCATCACCTCCTCTCCCCTTCTCAATTTGGTTTCCGCAAGTGCCGCAGCACGACAGATGGCCTGGTGAACTTGGAGGTCTATATTCGTACTGCTTTTGCTGCGAAGACCTCCGTTGTTGCCGTCCTTTTTGACCTTGAAAAGGCTTACAACACCACTTGGCGTTATCATATCCTATCCCAACTTTATTCTTTTGGCCTTCGTGGTCATCTCCCTCTCTTTCTCTGCAGCTTCCTCTCTCGTCGTTCCTTTCGGGTGCGCCTTGGTACCCCTCTGTCTCCCTCTTTTCAGCAATACGAAGGTGTGCCCCAGGGTAGTGTTCTGAGCACTACTCTTTTTCTGGTTGCCCTCAATGGTCTTCTTTCCTCTCTTCCTTCTGGTGTCTTCTCCGCTCTCTATGTCGATGATCTTACCCTTTGTTGTCAGGGTGATGATTCGCCTCTCCTTCAACGCCGGCTTCAACTTGCTATTGATGCCGTGTCTTGGGCCACAGATCATGGCTTCAAGTTCTCTACTTCTAAGACTTGTGCCATGACTTTTACGAGGAAACGGGTTGTTCTTCGTCCCTCTTTGTCACTTTATGGTCATCCCCTTGAATACAAAGATTCCGCGAAGCTTTTGGGGTTATTCCTTGACACTCATTTGTCTTGGTCTCCCCATATCTCTTACCTTCGTGTTGAGTGCTCTAAGGCCCTTACCCTCCTTCGGGTCTTGTCCCATACTTCTTGGGGGGCAGATAGGCGCACTCTCCTTGCTTTACATTCCTCTCTCGTCCTGTCTAAGCTCGATTATGGTTGCCCTGCTTACTCGTCTGCTTCTCCTTCTACTCTTTGCCGTCTTGATGCTTTGCACCATACTGGGTTGCACCTCAGTTCTGGTGCCTTTCGTTCGACTCCCATCCTTAGCTTGTATGTTGACACTGGCTTCCTGTCTCTCCGGGACCGCCGTGATCGCTACTGTCTTTGCTATCTTGCGTGGTCCTTGCAACATCCTTCCTCTCGCCTCTGTCGTGCTTTAACTTTTGCCACTCCTGCGGTTCCTGTTCCTCTTCACCACCTCCCTCTTTCTGTCCGGTTATCTCGCCTACAGGATTCTCTTTCCGTTCGTATTTCTGATGTTTCTCCTCGTGTTGTTCCTTCTTTGCCCCCATGGAGGGTCCCTCTTCCGCGGTTTTGTACATCCTTGACCCGTATCACTAAAGCTTTTACCCCTCCTACGGTTCTAAAACACCTTTTCCTCGAGCACTTTTCTTCTCACTCCCGCTCCGTTTCTGTCTTCACGGATGGGTCTAAGTCAGCGGACGGTGTTGGCTACTGTTACGGTGCCCTCTCCTATTTCTTTCGTTTGCCGGCTTAAAGAGTCATATCAGCTCTCCCTACTGATTCTCTGAGGTTCAGGGAATCTAATGATATATGTGGCGACCAGACCGGCTGCCATTTAATGGAAGGAGGTTACATTATAAGTTGTAAATAAGGAGAAATTGGCGCCCTGATATAAAATGAAACAGTATCCCCTACTGCAGATATGACCTTTTGGAAGGGACATTAGCCGATCGCGGAATGGCCGACGTGGGTCGCGGGCGACCAATCAGGGCCCGCCATGACGTCACCGAGTGCCCCGGGCGGCGCCAACGTCAGAGTTGATCTGACCTTGGAAGCGACAGGACGCGCCTCGGTCTGCTCTCAAGGATTAGAGGCTCTACAAGCCTTATTCAGTGGATTGACTAGCCATTGCAGCCCACCATAAGTTATTGGAGACCCTGCGCTTCTGGGAAGCAAATAAGGAACCAAGTTCATTGAGCAGAGAAGTGCCAAACTTGGAAAATAGTCGGCGACGACGCTGGGGCGGCGCCGCTGGACGTGAGGTCTGGAAGGTGCGGCGGGCAGGCCTAGCTGTGACCGGGTCACATCCACTGAGAATCTTGGAAGGACGACACCGCGCCTAGGACAAGGAGCAACGCCTTGTGGAAGGGGCGAGTGTGGGAAAAATAGTGGTTAGCTCAGCTCCCATCGATGAACCAGGATTGGGGCAGCTGAATCTCAGGGATTGGAACGGCAATGACGCGAAGGCTCCACGACACCTGAGGACCTGTGGAACGTTCCTGGATCGTCGAGGATCGACTCAGGAAGCGTGGGAACCTCACACCATCGAGGGACAGGCGTCGTGAGCCAGGACTGTAAGGTAGATCATTTTCCCTCCCATTACCCCTTGTATGAGTAGGCTAGTTAGGCCAAAATATTTACTTATGTATGTGGCAGCAGGACTTTAATACTTTAACAGTAGAATAGGCTGCAAGGCAGCTTGTGTCCAGGACTGTCAGAGAGGATAGTGTGTATTGATGGCAGGACAGTGAAGAAGAGGCGCCGCCGTGGTGAAGAGGCTCTCCTGTGAGAGTGTGAGACTCCTGTCTTTCTGCCCAGTTGAAGGAGTGTTGGAGGTCGTGGAAGAAGAGGCTGATGATCTTCAGACTTATTATCCATATTTCCATATTCATGTATTACTTGTGATTGTGTGTGTGTTCATGTAATTTGCATCAGTAAATTCACACATTTTATCACTGTGTTTAAGTGTGCCTCCATTTATGATATTTCTCTATGAGCATACACGAAGGTTATCATAGTACCACCTAGGGAACACTACGTTCTCTATAGCAGTTCTTATTGCCTGGAGGGTGGTAAAGACAGCACAGACTTATATAAAAGTGTACCCTTAGCCATCCGATCAGTATCGGTGCCTGAATGGTGGCAACTATTAACGTAGTGGCTACAGAGAGGTAAAGCCACACAGACCTTCCTGGGAGAGTACCCTGGGCCGACAGTCTAGTAGCAGATCCATGGGAGTAGCAACCTTCTGGCTACAAACAATATATAATACACCCACTGAACTGCATTGCTGGGGTGCAGATATAATAACCCAGCTGGCGACCTTGCTAAGAAGAAGATAGAGAAGACAGGCGGGAAAGGAGTTCCTGCAACCTTTTTGTCTGGCAGGCAAGACTCAGGGAGGTTATGGTTATAAGGTAAGCCTGAGTCTTCCTTCACTCCCCCACGGGTCTAGGCCGGAACTGTTAACAGCAGTTTCCCCGTGTTTGACTGAAGGGCTTCCAGGGTGAATCAGTGGCACCCGTTTGTGGTGGAAGCAAAGACCTGTGGAGGTGGGCATTGTTGGTCCTCTCTTGTGTGACCAAGGAGACTCCGGTGAATCCAGGGAGTCGGAGGGGCTGAGTATTTGGGCCTTTTGAGCCCCTAGCAGCCGAGTGTTAGCAGAGCCCCGACCGGACCACCCCCCACGTGACACTACTCTGTTGTTTTTCCTGATCGCACTTATGTGTCGCTTACCTCCGGAGACTAGCATCTTTACAGCGGAACTTTATGCTATTCTCTATGCTCTTCGTCTCCTGCTTTCTCGTTGTCAGTCTTCCTTTGTAGTTGTTGTTGACTCTCGTAGTGCCCTCATGGCTCTCGGGTCCTTTAATCCGGTTCATCCAGTAGTTGTCGAGATCCAGCATTGGCTGTTTCTTGTTCACAGTAAATTTAAGTCGTTTGAGTTTTGTTGGGTTCCCAGCCATATTGGTGTGTCTTTAAATGAGCATGCGGATGCTGCCGCCAAGGAAGCTGTCCGTTCTTGTCCCATCTCTCGTAAAGGCATTCCGTATTCCGACTTTTACCCGGTTATCCATTCCTCAGTCCTTACCCGTTGGCAGGCTTCTTGGTTGTCTGTTACTGGTAACAAGCTACGTACTCTTAAATGTTGTTTTTCCTCGTGGCCGTCCTCCTTCCACCGTAACCGGCGGTGGGAAACAGCTCTGGCGAGGTTGCGTATTGGTCATGCTCGCTTAACCCATGGTCACTTGATGGAGCGCCGCCCTGCTCCTTATTGTCCTAGTTGCATTGTCCCTCTTACGGTCGTGCATGTCCTTCTTGAATGTCCTGACTTCCAGGACGAGCGTGTGTCTTGCTTTCCGACCGTCCCTCGCGGTCGCCTGTCCCTCAATAGAATTCTTGGTGACTCGGATACTTTTGATATCGTTCGCCTTATGCGTTTTTGTTCTCGTATTGGCATCCTTGGTGATATTTAGCGCCCTCTGATTATTTTGCGTATTTGATGGTGCTACATAGCCTTCCCGGTTTGGTGCCTTCTTTTGATAATTACTTACTTACTTCCAATCTTCTAGTCTGCTGTTCTAGGTGATGAGGTACCCCTGACTGATGACAGACGGCAGTGAAGCAGTACACAGGTCGACCTTGGGAAACCTCTGCATGAGTGTACTAGCCAGAGGGCTAGTGGACCGCTGAGGACTTCACTATTGGAGTGTGCTAGCCATTGGGTTAGTAGAGCGCTAGAAACTACACTGGGCGTGCTAGTAGAGCACTGGAATACTTCACTGTTTGAGCATACTAGCAAGTGGGTTAGTGGGGCGCTTGAAGACATGACCATAACCGCAGCTAGCGTGAGGTCTTGTGATGCGCTGGACGACCTCGTCAAAGGATTGTATATAGTATTAATTGTAGATAATAATAATATGATATATATTTTTAAGTGCAGTTTCATTTCTTACCTTATTCCCCCACCCTGTCTGGCCCATTGTCGCCATGAGCAGGCTTGGTGGGCTTGCTTCCTCAGTTGCGGTGAGGCCCACCCTACCTTCTCTCGCTCGTGTATACGCTACAAATTTGAGGAAGCCGTCCTCAACTTGAAACTCCGGAATCGTCTGCCTTTTCCTCAAGCGAGACGCCAAGTTCGCCGTCTCGCCACTTTCGCTGGCATATCCTATGCTCACATGTTGCGTTCTACCTCTCCTCGTCCTTTCCACCTTACTTAGTCTCACAATCAGTTTCCAGATCTTAGACTCGGACAAGCCCACCACTACTTCCACTGTTCTTTTACGATCTGTCCCAAAGGGGCCCCCCTCCTGGTTCTACATCTGAAGTTTTCCCCCTTCCTACCCAGTCTGCCATGTCTCCTGTGTCTTCTTTCTCCTCCCTCTGATCCTCTTTCCCGTCACTCTCCTCCACCTCTTGGTTCTCCACGCCGCCTGTCTGTGCGGGCTGATGTTCATCACTCTCCCAAAGATCATGTTGTTTGCTGTCATTCTTCTCCTATTGAGACGATCGAGTCTGTTGCCCATTACATTGCTGCTAGGACACATGTCTCTGAGTCAGAAGCGAAAGCCTGGCTCATCTCCTTCCTCCTCCTCGGCGGGTAAGAAGGCTTCGCTTTCTTCTTCGCCCCCTCTTTCTGACTCTAGCGTTCCATCCTCTTCCATTTCGGTGGTCGGGCCCCCTGTCCCAACTATGGAGGTTACTTTAGCCCTTGATTCCCTCTCAGTTGCTGCCCTTGCTTAGGTGCGCTCCCCAGTTTCTGCCCTCCCCCTCCTCTTGCTGTCCTTGACCTACCCTTTCAGTTGTCTCCTCCTCCAGACCCTACCCGTCCACCTCTGGTCTGTCTTCCTGCTCCCTTCACTCCATCCTTACTCAGTTTACCCATGCCCCCTAACCCTGATTTTACTGGCCCTGATCCTGATCCTGAGCTTATTTAATATACTGTGTTCTTCTTTACCTTTGTTTCTTCATTGTTCTCTGTTGCTGTCCTTTCTCTTTTTGACAATGTCTATTCTTCAATGGAATATTCGTGGATTTTATGCCAACTTCCATGAACTCCAACTTCTGATTACATAGTTTTCACCACTTTGTGTGTGTCTCCAGGAACCGATGCTTGGTGCTCGTCCTGGTCACTTAAATGGTTATTCCATTCTTTCTCCCCCCCTCCCCAGCAAGAGGCCCATAACTCTACTGCTTTCTTGATTCGTACTGATATTCCCTTCGTCCCCCTACTGTTTCCATCGTCTATCCATTGTTGTGCTGCCCGTGTTTTTGTGAGTAAATGGTATACAGTCTGTTCCATTTATTTCCCTCCAAATGTCCCGCTTTCCCTTCCTGATCTTAAACACCTCCTGGACTCCTTGCCAGAGCCAGTGCTCCTGTTGGATGATTTCAACTGTCGACTACCCTCTGGCGTGATGTTCTGACAAACACCCGAGGCCGCCTTCTTGAACCGGTCGTCCCCTCTTCTTCCCTGTCTCTTCTGAATTCTGGTGAGTCCACCCATGTAGACTCGAACTCGCACTCTTTCCTGTCTTGATCTTTCTCTCTGCTCATCGTCTCTTTTCTTAGATCTTACGTGGAGGGTTCTTGATGACCTCCATAACAGTGACCATTTCCCTATCCTTGTTTCCTTTTTCTCTTTTTACCCTCCCCTCTCCTTCCCTAGGTGGCAGTTTGTCAAAGCTGACTGGAACCTATTCACCCTCTGTGCTACTTTCACTGACCTCTCCTCTCTGCCTCTTCCTCGCACCCTCCTCCTTTTTCATGACACCGTCTTTGATGCTACCCTCCGCTCTATTCCTCGCTCTACCTCTCGGGGCACGCGGAAGTGCGTTCCCTGGTGGAATGCGGACTGTGCTCGGGCTGTCCGCTGTAAGTGTGCAGCCTGGAAGAAACACCGACGCCGACAGACAGCTGGTTCTTTTATTTTGTTTCGGAAAGCAAGTGTGGTGGCCCGTAGGACCATCTGTACACCTAAGCGTGAGAGTTGGAAATCTTATGTTATAACCATCACGTCCGATACTCCTCTGCCGCAGACCTGGAAGAAGATCCACACGATTGCGAGTAAGTTCGTTTCAGATATCTCGGCGGTTCTTAACCTCGTACTTTCGTGGCGGACCCAGTGCAGGTCGTGACCAAACTGGGTTCCCACCTTTCTTCTGTTAGCTCTGGTTAACATCTTTCTCAATCTTTCCTTCTTCGTAAGCCCGTTCTTGAATCTCACCCCTTAGATTTCTGCACTCATCTCCGCCTTCCCTATAATGATACCTTCTCTCTCTCTCTCTGAACTTCAGTCTGCCCTGGCCCTCTGCGGTTCTACGGCAGCGGGCTCCGATGACATTTATTATGAGATGCTTCGCCATCTGCCTCCTTGCACGTCTCGGTATTTACCGAGTCTGTATAACCACGTCTGGAAGTCGTCATCAGTCCCTGAGGACTGGCTCGATGCCGTTGTACTTCCTATTCGGAAACCGGGATCTCTTGGAACATCCCCTAAGGACTTCCGCCCTATTGCCCTCACGAGTTGTGTCTGCAAACCCTTTTGAGCGTATGGTAAAAGTTCGTCTGATGTGGTTCTTGGAACACCATCACCACCTCTCTCCTTCTCAATATGGTTTTCGCAAGTGCCGCAGCATAACTGATGTCCTGGTGAACTTGGAGGTCTATATTCGTACTGCTTTTGCTGCAAAGACCTCCATTGTTGCTGTCCTTTTTGACCTGGAAAAAGCTTATGACACAACTTGGAGATACCATATTCTGTCCCAACTTCGTTCTTTTGGCCTTTGTGGTAATCTTCCTCTCTTCCTCCAAAGCTTCCTCTCTCATCGTTCCTTTCCAGTCAGGCTTGGTACTACTCTCTCTGCCTCTTTTCGGCAATACGAAGGTGTACCCCAAGTTAGTGTTCTGAGCACTACTCTTTTTCTGCTTGCCCTCAATGGTCTTCTTTCCTCTCTTCTTTCTGGCATCTTCATACTTTATGTCGATGATTTTACTCTTTGCTGTCGAGGTGATGATTCGCCTCTCCTTCAATGGCGGATTCAACTTGCGATTGATGCCATGTCGTCTTGGGCCACCAATCATGGCTTCAAGTTCTCTGCAACTAAGACTTGTGCTATGACTTTTAATCGAAAGCATTCTGTCCTTCATCCTTCTTTGTCACTTTATGGTCATCCCCTTGTGTACAAAGATTCCATGAAGCTTTTGGGGTTAATCTTTGACACTCGTTTGTCTTGGTCGCCCCATATCTCTTACCTCCGAGTTGAGTGCTCTAAGGCCCTTAACCTACTTAAGATATTGTCCCATACTTCTTGGGGAGCAGATAGGTGCATGCTCTTCTATTTACACTCCTCTCTCGTCCTGTCCAAACTCGATTATGGTTGCCCTGCATACTCTTCTGCTTCATCTACTGGGTTGCGCCTCAGCTCTGGTGCCTTTTGTTCAACCTCTATCCTCTGCTTATATGCTGATACTGGCTTCCTATCTCTCCAGGACCGCCGTGATCGCTACTGTCTATGCTATCTTTCACGGTCCTTACAGCATCCTCACTCTCACCTCTGTCGTGCTTTAACTTTTACCCCTCTTGTAGTTTCTGTTCCTCTTCACCACCTTTCTCTTTCTGTCCATTTGTATCGCTTACAAGATTTAATTTTGGTTCGTGTTACCAACGTTTCTCCTCGTATTGTTCCGTCTTTGCCCCCATGGAGGGTCCCCCTTCCCAAATTTTGTACTTCTCTGACCCACATCACTAAAGCTTTTACCTCTCCTACGGTTCTGAAACACCTTTTCCTTGAGCACTTTTTTCGCACTCCCGCTCCATTTCCATCTTCACCGATGGGTCTAAATCTGCTGACGGTGTGGGCTTCTCTGTAGTTTTTCCTGACCACACTTATATGTGTCGCCTTCCTCCGGAGGCCCCCCCCCCTCCCCTCTCAGCTCGTTGTTTCCGTGAGGGGGGCTTAGTGGGCGGCTGCCGGAGTGTGATGCTCCTTGGGACAGTCCTCTGTCCTTTTCTAGCCTTGTGCTCCTGTTGCCGTCCTCTCCACTTATGCTGAGCACCTTTTCCTTTTCCTTCTGTTTCGTTTTTCTCCCCCCTCTTCTCCTATCTGTTTGCCGTTTCCTGTCGACCTTTTGCTTGTTCTGGTTCTTCCCTTGGACTTCTTCTATTTTGACGCCCGGGTGCTTGAGGAGGCATACTCTTGCACCCGTAGAACTGTAGTACCCGACGTCGAGAGCGAGGGGAACCTTTTATTGTCAATCCCCCTTTCGTCACTGAACCCGATCTCGACGGACTGTCGGTTCTTAAGGTGGCGTTTGTGGGGCGTATACTCACGACGCACTCCTAGGAGGCCCCGGCATGATCGGCGATAGCTTCTTGTTGGGTGTCCTGCCTCTAATTGTAGCTCCATGGTGGGTGTGGGGGCACATTCGTGAATGAATATTTCTTTTCGTAGTGATGATAACCCCTGTTTCGACTGTTTCTGCTTTACCTTCTCAGGCTCGTGGGGTGGGCAACCAAGCCCCCAAGTCGGTCCGTGTTGGAAGACCGGGCTCTGTAGCCTCCGCTGCATTGAGCCCCGACCTTGCTCCTCCTTTGGCCTCCCTGACTCCTTCCCCTGGCTCCCCTAACTCCTCTGTGGTTGGGTCGAGCCCCAAGCCCCCAGTGGTGACTACCTCGTCCCCTGGCGCGGCTCCATCTCTAGTTGTAACTACTGCGCCTTTTAACCCCCTCTCTCTCTGGGGGTTCTCACGGCCGCCCTCGCTCGATTCCTTCCAGTTCTGCTACCTATCAAGCCTTGTTTGGTCCCACTTCGTGGGCCAAATATTTTGATCTCCTCCCTCTTGATTCTGAGCCTCCTGACGATTTCTCCCTCCATCGACATCTCGTTGATTCCTTGGATGCCTCCGTTACTTTCAACCCCACTCGTCTCGGTACACGTGTCGTTGCTGCTCCTTCTCAGGATGCTGCTTCTCACTTGGCTGCCTTATCCTGCCTTGGCGAGACCCCTGTTCGGGTCTCGAAGAATGCTCAGTTGAATATCAGTGTTGGTACTATTCTACTCCCGCCCCATGTTGCGACCGGTGTTCGGGACCTGCGCGACTGCCACGACGATATTCGACATATCCTTGCTGCCCAGGGCCATTCTATTCTCCAGGTGGACACGTTTACTCGTCCCCCTCGTGGTAGTCGCCGTCAACCCCTCCGGGTTGTGAAGATTACCTTTGATGGTAGGACCCTTCCACCCTCTGTCATTCTTGCTGGTGCCAGGTGCTCTGTCCAGGAGTACATTCCTTCTCCTCGGCTCTGTAACAAGTGCTGGAGGTTTGGGCATGGTGCCCTCCTGTAACAAACTAGGCTGGTTGTAAGAATTATCCAGAGTGGTTTATCGACAAAAGAGAATGGGAAGCTGAGCCCGCATGGTGACCTGGGAACCTGACCCCAGGGGAATTCGCGGTGGAAATAACCGACGCCTTGTTCATAGCTGCGTATAATGAATCATCCTATAGTATTCAGTAATTTAGAGAAATTAGCCTTTATTCATTTTGTATTAAAATTGTATTGTATAATAGTACTGGGTACAATATCAAGAGTATTCTAAGTATTGAGTTTAAGTCACCATCAGTGACGTCACGAATCAGATCTAACTTGTAAGGCGGAGTGACCGGCGGTCATAGGTCAGCAGGGTTGACATGTCTACTATTTCTCAAAGTTCAATTAACCATTTTGGGGATCGGGAACAGCTCTGCCGTTAGATGTTTGTAATTTAATTTCAGTAAAATAATTCAACCAGTCTGGATCAATTAAGTACAACAGAGGTTAATTGTTATAACTTAAACCTTGCTAGTAACTGGGTAGAACTTTGACTAGGCGGAAGGATACAATGCTCTAGTCTGGGGTAGACCAGACGAAGAAGAGATCAGTGTGGACTCCAGAGCAACTGGGAGAGGTCAACCATCTTACCTCTCCCCAAGACCAGCCCAACATCTTTAGCTGGTAAAACATAGAGGTATAGTTGCTATTGTTATGTATATGAATAGTCACTCATTGCATTCAGGTCAAGTAGGGAGTGTTAACGTGACAGGGAGTGAACATATTTAGATTTTGTTTTAGTTTTTCTTTTAATAAATTAATTAGGTATTAATTTGCATTTTTATTATTTCCATGTGTATATTCAAGTTATGTGAACTTGTCCTGGTCACGTGGTCCACATGAGGCAAGAGTTGAATTGGGCGCCGATTCTAACATCGAATCGGAATTCATCATCCCCATCTAATTAATTCCACACTCAAGTTTCCGAGGTTATAAACTACTAGTGGGGATCAAGCCCCAAGGTTGACTAATTCGCATGATCGATCCAGACCTCGATCAGTGCTGTGTTACTGGTCTGGTGGTGGCAGCGTAGAGGCGACTCTAGGGTTTTGCTCAAAGCCTAGGTCACGCCATACTGGTTGTAGAATCCTAAGTCGGTCAATCGTCTTAGGACCACGTGGCGTGGAGTTGGCTTTGGTAAAAGTTTTGGAGTCCCTTGTAAATTTATAAAGTAAGAATACGGGTAGAAGGGGCATAGAAGGAAAGATAAGAGAGGGAAACCCAACCCGTGTTACACTCCGCTGCTCCGGGGCTGTCTCTCTCTGTCCTTTGTGTGGTGGCGGAGGTCACTCTAAGTCGGAGTGCACTTCTCCCCAGGCTCGTTGCCTCAACTGCGGTGAGGCCCTTCCTACCTTCTCCCGTGCACCCATCCTACCTTCTCCCGTGCGTGTGTCTATTACAAGCTTGAGGCAGCCGTCCTCAACTTGAAGCACCGGGAGCGTTTATCTTTTCTTGAGGCGAGACGCCAGGTTCGCCGGCTCCCGCCTTATGCTAATATCTCTTATGCTCGCGTGTTGCGCTCTTCCTCTCCTCGTCCTTCCCACCTTCCTCAGACCCACAACCGTTTCCGGGCCTTGGACCCTGATGTGCCCACTGCCCCCTCCTCTGTTCCTTTGGGTTCTCTCCCGAAGGATCCACTTCCTGGTCCTCTGTCTGGGGTTACCCTTCTTTCTACCTGGTCTGTCGTGTTTCCTGTGTCTTCTTCCTCGTCTCCCTCTGTTCCTCCTTCCCATCCTTCCCCTCCATCTCTTGACTCTCGCCACCGCCTGTCGGTGCGGGCTGATGTCCATCGCTCTCCAAACGGCCGTCATGTGTGCTCTCGTTCAGCTTCTCCTGTTGAGACGCTAGAATCTGTTGCCCAGTACGTGGTTGCTGGGACACCTGTCTCTTTAAGTCAGAAGCGTAAGCCTGGCTCCTCTCCTTCCTCCCCGGCGGGTAAGAAGGTTTCGCTTTCTTCCTCGGCCCCTACTTCTGCCTCTCTCGCTCCTTCCCCTCCCATTTCGGTGGTTGCGCCCCCTGTTCCTGCTATGGAGGTTTCTTTAGCCCCCGCTTCCCTCTTGGTTGCTGCCCTTGCTGAGGTGCGCTCCCCTCTTTCTACCCCCCCCCCTCTTCCTGCTGCTGTCCTTGACTGCTCCCCTCCGTTGTCTCCTCCTCTTCCTCCTCCGGACCCCGCCCGCCCACCTCTGGTCTGTTCTCCTGCCTCCTTCCCTCCGTCTTTGCTCAGTTTACCCATGCCCCCTAACCCTGACTTTGCTGACCCTGATCCCGACCCTGATATTCTTTAATGTGCTCTGTTGCTCTTTCGCCTTTGTTTCTTCCTTGTTCTCTGTTTTTGTCCTTTCTCTTCTCGTCGATGTCTATTCTTCAATAGAACGTTCGAGGTTATTACGCTAATTTCCTCGAACTCCAACTTCTGATTTCACGGTTTTCGCCCCTTTGTGTCTGTCTCCAGGAGCCGATGCTTGGTGCTCGTCCTGGTCGTTTTCGTGGCTATTCCTTTCTCTCCCCCCCCCTCCAGCCGTTGCTGGGGCTTCTAATTCTTCTGCTCTCTTGATTCGTGCTGATGTTCCCTTTGTTCCTTTACTTTTTCCTTCGCCTCTCCATTGTTCTTCTGCTCGTATCTTTGTGGGGAAATGGTACACAGTTTGTTCCATTTATCTCCCCCCGAGTGTCCCGCTTTCTCATTCCTGATTTGAAACAACACCTAGACTCCTTGCCGGAGCCTGTGCTCCTGCTGGGTGACTTCAATTGTCGTCGTTCTCTTTGGGGTGACGTTCTGACGACTACCCGGGGTCACCTTCTTGAGCCGTTTCTCCTCTCTTCTTCCCTGTCTCTTCTGAATTCTGGTGAGCCCACTCATTTGGACTCTCGGACTCGCACCCTTTCTTGTCTTGATCTTTCTCTCTGCTCTTCTTCTCTTTACTTAGATTTCACGTGGTAGGTTCTTGATGACCTCCATGGAAGTGATCATTTCCCCATCCTTGTTTCCTTTTTCTTTTCGCCCTTCCCTCTCTTTCCCTAGGTGGCAGTTTACTAAGGCGGACTGGACCCTATTTACCCTCAGTGCTGCTCTCTCTGACCTCTCCCTTCTGCCTCTCTCTGGTGCTCTCCTCCTTTTTCATGACACTGTCTTCAACGCTGCCCTCCGCTCTATTCCTCGCTCTTCCTCTTGGGGTCCACAGAAGTGCGTTCCCTGATGGAATGCGGACTGTGCTCGGGCTGTCCGCTGTATGCGTGCAGCCTGGAAGAGGCACCACCGTAGGCAGACGACCGATTCTTTTCTTTTCTTTCGGAAAGCGAGTGCGGTGGCCCGTAGGGCCATCCGTATGGCTAAACGTGAATGTTGGGCATCTTATGTCTCAACAATTACGTCCGAGACTCCTCTGCCCCAGATCTGGAAGCGTATCCGCAAGATAGCGGGTAAGTTCGTTCCCGATGTTTCACCGGTCCTTCACCTCCATGATACTCTTGTGGCGGACCCGTTGCTGGTCGCTTCCGTACTGGGTTCCCACTTTTCTTCTGTTAGCTCTGGTCTTCATCTTCCCCAATCTTTCCTTCTTCGTAAACCTGTCCTTGAGTCTCGTCCTTTAGATTTCTGCACTCGTCTTCAGCTTCCCTATAATGATCCCTTCTCTCTCTCTGAACTTCGTTCTGCCCTGGCCCTCTGCGGTACTACGGCGGCGGGCTCCGATGGTATTCATTATGAGATGCTTCGCCATCTCCCTCCGTGCTCGTCTCAGTATTTACTGAGTCTGTATAATCGGATCTGGGAGTTGTCGTCAGTCCCTGAGGACTGGCTCGATGCCGTTGCCCTCCCTGTTCGCAAACCGGGGTCTCTGGGTACTTCCCCTTCTCAATTTTGTTTCCGCAAGTGCCGCAGCACGACAGATGTCATGGTGAACTTGGAGGTCTATATTCGTACTGCTTTTGCTGCGAAGACCTCCGTTGTTGCCGTCCTTTTTGACCTGGAAAAAGGCTTACGACATCACTTGGCGGTATCATATTCTATTTCAACTTCATTATTTTGGCCTTCGTGGTCATCTCCCTCTCTTTCTCCGCAGCTTCCTCTCTCGTCGTTCCTTTCGGGTGCGCCTTGGTACCGCTCTCTCTGCCTCTTTTCAGCAATACAAAGGTGTGCCATAGGGTAGTGTTCTGAGAACTACTCTTTTTCTGGTTGCCCTCAATGGTCTTCTTTCCTCTCTTCCTTCAGGTGTCTTCTCCGCTCTCTATGTCGATGATCTTACCCTTTGCTGTCAGGGTGATGATTCGCCTCTCCTTCAGCGCCGGCTTCAACTTGCAATTGATGCCGTGTCGTCTTGGGCCATCATGGCTTCAAGTTCTCTACTTCTAAGACTTGTGCCATGACTTTTACGCGGAAACGGGTTGTTCTTCGTCCCTCTTTGTCACTTTATGGTCATCCCCTTGAGTACAAAGATTCCGTGAAGCTTTCGGGGTTATTCCTTGACACTCGTTTGTCTTGGTCTCCCCCTTACCTCCTGTTGAGTGCTCTAAGGCCCTTATCCTCCTTCGGGTCTTGTCCCATACTTCTTGGGGGCAGATAGGCGCACTCTCCTTGCTTTACATTCCTCTCTCGTCCTGTCTAAGCTCGATTATGGTTGCCCTGCTTACTCGTCTGCTTCTCCTTCTACTCTTCGCCGTCTTGATGCTTTGCACCATACTGGGTTGCGCCTCAGTTCTGGTGCCTTTCGTTCGACTCCCGTCCTTAACTTGTATGTTGACACTGGCTTCCTGTCTCTCCAAGACCGCCATGATCGCTTCTGTCTTCGCTATCTTGCGCGGTCCTTACAACATCCTTCCTCTCGCCTCTGTCGTGCTTTAACTTTTACCCCTCCTGCGGTTCCTGTTCCTCTTCACCACCTCCCTCTTTCTATCCGGTTATCTCGCCTACAGGACTCTCTTTCCGTTTGTATTTCTAATGTTTCTCCTCGTGTTGTTCCTTCTTTGCCCCCATGGAGAGTCCCTCTTCCGCGGTTTTGTACATCCTTGACCCGTATCACTAAAGCTTTTACCCCTCCTACGGTTCTAAAACGCCTTTTCCTTGAGCACTTTTCTTCTCACTCCCGCTCCGTTTCTGTCTTCACCGATGGGTCTAAGTCTGCAGACGGTGTTGGCTACTCTGTTGTTTTTCCTGATCGCACTTATATGTGTCGCTTACCTCCGGAGACTAGCATCTTTACAGCGGAGCTTTATGCTATTCTCTATGCTCTTCGTCTCCTGCTTTCTCATTGTCAGTCTTCCTTTGTAGTTGTTGTTGACTCTCGTAGTGCCCTCATGGCTCTCGGGTCCTTTAATCCGGTTCATCCAGTAGTTGTCGAGATCCAGTATTGGCTGTTTCTTGTTCACAGTAAATTTAAGTCGGTTGAGTTTTGTTGGGTTCCCAGCCATATTGGTGTGTCTTTAAATGAGCGTGCGGATGCTGCCGCCAAGGAAGCTATCCACTCTTGTCCCATCTCTCGTAAAGGTATTCCGTATTCCGACTTTTACCCGGTTATCCATTCCTCCATCCTTACCCGTTGGCAGGCTTCTTGGTTGTCTGTTACTGGTAACAAACTACGTACTCTTAAATGTTGTGTTTCCTCGTGGCCGTCCTCCTTCCACCGTAACCGGCGGTGGGAAACAGCTCTGGCGAGGTTGCGTATTGGCCATACTCGCTTAACCCATGGTCACTTGATGGAGCGCCGCCCTGCTCCTTATTGTCCTAGTTGCATTGTCCTTCTTACGGTCGTGCATGTCCTTCTTGAATGTCCTGACTTCCAGGACGAGCGTGTGTCTTGCTTTCCGACCGCCCCTCGCGGTCACCTGTCCCTCAATAGAATTCTTGGTGACTCGGATACTTTTGATATCGTTCGCCTTATGCGTTTTTGTTCTCGTATTGGCATCCTTGGTGATATTTAGCGCCCTCTGATTATTTTGCGCATTTGGTGGTGCTACATAGCCTTTCCGGTTTGGTGCCTTCTTTTGATAATTACATACTTACTTCCTCCGGAGGCTAGCATCTTCACAGCAGAACTTTATGCTATTCTCTATGCTCTTTGTCTCCTGCTTTCTCATTGTCAATCCTCGTTTGTAGTGGCAGTTTACTCTCATAGTGCCCTCATGACCTTGGGGTCCTTTAATCCAGTCCACTCGGTGGTCACCGAGATTCAACATTGGTTGTTTCTTATCTCCAGTAAATTTAAGTCAGTAGAGTTTTGCTGGGTTCCCAGCCATGTTGGTATCTCTTTAAATGAACGTGCGGATGCTGCCGATAAGGAAGCTATTCGCACTTTCCCATCTCAAGTAAAGGTATTCCTTATTCTGACTTCTACCCAGTTATTCATTCCTCCATCATTGCCCGTTGGCAGGGTTGTTGGTTTTCTGTTACTGGTAACAAACTACATACTCTTAAGAGTAGTGTCCCCCCATGGCCGTCCTCTTACCACCGTAACCGGCGATGGGAAACAGCTCTGGCTAGGTTACATATTGGCCATACATGTTTAACTCGCAGTCACTTAATGAAGCACCACCCTACTCCTTATTGTCCAAATTGCATTGTTCCTCTTACGGTCATGCACATTCTTGTTGAATGTCCTGACTTCCAGGATGAGCGTGTGTCTTGCTTTCCTACTGTCCCTCGCGATCAATTGTCTCTCGATAAAACTCTTGGTGAATCGGATACTTTTGATATAATTCGTCTTACGCGTTTCTGTACTCGTATTGGCATCCTTAGTGATATTTAGCGCCCTCTGATTAATCCGCACATTTGGTGGTGCTACATAGCCTTCCCAATTTGGTGCCTTCATTTGATAATTACTTACTTCTTACCTTAAGCATTACACTACATTTCCACCAAGGTTAGAGATCTCCAAACTTGAAATCGATCACTGAGTTTAAAAGAACCCAGTTATGGAGGAGTTTGTGACATGCATATACATATTAAATAATTGTTTAGCCAAAGACATTTGGCTAACGTTTGTATAAATGGATCATTAAAAAAGGCAGGACACTGTTTAAAGTGGTTTGAGTGATGCCTTGCAAGAAACAGTGAAAACTGCATTTATACATATTATTTTTTACCAAGTGGTAAGTAGAGATTTTTCCATTTTCAACAGATTAACCCTTGAACTGCGCAACACGTCATATGAAGCGTTGAGTAACATGCTATAAATTGCGCATCACATCCGATGACGTGTTGAGGACTACACAAGATTTAAACGACCCGCGGATACACGGAGTTCACCTCACCTTCATTAGGGCTCTTGTAAACACACGCCATTTTTTTTTTAAATATTTTGGGCCACATTCCCGGGTGTGAGGTCCACATTACTGATTGCACGTAGCATGAGCTCACAGCACTGCTGTTCAGCTTGTGACCACAGCAATGCCTAAAAATACCATAATATATATATATATATATATATATATATATATATATATATATATATATATATATTTTTTTTATCTCAGCCTACTATGCAAGGCCCGATTTGCCTAATAAACCAAGTTTTCATGAATTAATTGTTTTTCGACTACCTAACCTAACCTAATTTTTTCTGCTACCTAACCTAACCTATAAAGATAGGTTAGGTTAGGTTAGGTAGGGTTGGTTACGTTCGGTGATATATCTACGTTAATTTTAACTCCAATAACAAAAAATTTACCTCATACATAATGAAATGGGTAGCTTTATCATTTCATAAGAAAAAAATTCGAGAAAATATATTAATTCAGGAAAACTTGGCTCATTAGGCAAATCTGGCCTTGCATAGTAGGCTGAGAAGTGCATTCTGGCTACTAGGTACGACATATATATATATATATATATATATATATATATATATATATATATATATATATATATATATATATATATTAGTATATTTTGGTAGCAGTCTTTCCTGTAGACATATATTATTAAATATGACCGAAAAAGTAAGATTAATAATTTTAACACGAATTTTCTCAATCTTTCGTACATTACGCTTCACTGCCGGAGGTAAATCAAAAATCACTTCTCCAAAATTCATTTTTATTTCTAGTCTGACGCGACACGGGCGCGTTTCGTAAAACTTATTACATTTTCAAAGACTTCACAAATACACAACTGATTAGAACTTGCGTTTCCCTGATTTTATATCTACATTTGAGTGAGGTGGGAAGGGTGATGTGGCATTACATTTGAGTGAGGTGGGAAGGATGATGTGGCATTAACACAAGACAGAACACTAGAGGATATTAATAGGGTATTAAAAGTATCAACACAAGACAGAACAGAAACAATGGGTATTGAATAGAAGTGTTTGTAGAAAGCCTATTGGTCCATATTTCTTGATGCTTCTATATTGGAGCGGAGTCTTGAGGTGGGTAGAATATAGTTGTGCAATAATTGGCTGTTGATTGCTGGTGTTGACTTCTTGATGTGTAGTGCCTCGCAAACGTCAAGCCGCCTGCTATCGCTGTATCTATCGATGATTTCTGTGTTGTTTACTAGGATTTCTCTGGCGATGGTTTGGTTATGGGAAGAGATTATATGTTCCTTAATGGAGCCCTGTTGTTTATGCATCGTTAAACGCCTAGAAAGAGATGTTGTTGTCTTGCCTATATACTGGGTTTTTTGGAGCTTACAGTCCCCAAGTGGGCATTTGAAGGCATAGACGACGTTAGTCTCTTTTAAAGCGTTCTGTTTCGTGTCTGGAGAGTTTCTCATGAGTAGGCTGGCCGTTTTTCTGGTTTTATAGTAAATCGTCAGTTGTATCCTCTGATTTTTGTCTGTAGGGATAACGTTTCTATTAACAATATCTTTCAGGACCCTTTCCTCTGTTTTATGAGCTGTGGAAAAGAAGTTCCTGTAAAATAGTCTAATAGGGGGTATAGGTGTTGTGTTAGTTGTCTCTTCGGAGGTTGCATGGCTTTTCACTTTCCTTCTTATGATGTCTTCGATGAAACCATTGGAGAAGCCGTTATTGACTAGAACCTGCCTTACCCTACAGAGTTCTTCGTCGACTTGCTTCCATTCTGAGCTGTGGCTGAGAGCACGGTCGACGTATGCGTTAACAACACTCCTCTTGTACCTGTCAGGGCAGTCGCTGTTGGCATTTAGGCACATTCCTACGTTTGTTTCCTTTGTGTAGACTGCAGTGTGGAAACCTCCGCCCTTTTCCATGACTGTTACATCTAGAAAAGGCAGCTTCCCATCCTTTTCCGTCTCGTAAGTGAAACGCAGCACGGAACTCTGCTCAAATGCCTCCTTCAGCTCCTGCAGATGTCTGACATCAGGTACCTGTGTAAAAATGTCGTCAACATACCTGCAGTATATGGCCGGTTTCAAGTTCATGTCGACTAAGACTTTTTGCTCGATGGTACCCATGTAGAAGTTTGCAAACAGGACACCTAGGGGAGAACCCATGGCGACCCCATCCACTTGCTTATACATGTGCCCATCCGGGCTCAAGAAGGGTGCCTCTTTAGTACAAGCTTGGAGTAGTTTCCTCAGAATACTTTCTGGCATGTCAAGAGGAGTACAGGCTGGATCACGATACACTCTGTCGGCTATCATTCCGATTGTCTCGTCCACAGGTACGTTGGTAAACAGCGATTCTACGTCCAACGAGGCTCTTATCCCTGTGGCCCGTGCGCCCCGCAGTAAGTCCACAAATTCCTTTGGAGACTTCAGGCTGAAGGCGCAAGGAACATAAGGAGTCAGCAGGCCGTTGAGTCGCTTCGCCAATCTGTACGTGGGTGTGGGTATCTGGCTAATGATTGGCCGAAGTGGGTTTCCAGGCTTGTGCGTCTTGACATTTCCATTCGCATATCCAGGTTTATATTCCCCAATGATCTTTGGCAGGTGGAGTCCGGATTTCTTGGCGTTCACAGTTTCGATCAGTTTGTTGACCTTTGCTTTTAATTCGGCTGTAGTGTCCTTCGTTACCCTTTGGAACTTAGTTTGGTCAGAGTCTTTGAAAATGTAATAAGTTTTACGAAACGCGCCCGTGTCGCGTCAGACTAGAAATAAAAATGAATTTTGGAGAAGTGATTTTTGATTTACCTCCGGCAGTGAAGCGTAATGTACGAAAGATTGAGAAAATTCGTGTTAAAATTATTAATCTTACTTTTTCGGTCATATTTAATAATATATATATATATATATATATATATATATATATATATATATATATATATATATATATATATATATATATATATATATTAGGCAAATCGGGCCTTGCATAGTAGGCATGCAAGGCCCGATTTGCCTAATAAGCCAAGTTTTCGTGAAATAATTATTTTTCGACTACCTAACCTACCTAACCTAACCTAACCTAACTTTTTCGGCTACATAACCTAACCTAACCTATAAAGATAGGTTAGGTTAGGTTAGGTAGGGTTGGTTAGGTTTGGTCATATATCTACGTTAATTTTAACTCCAATAAAAAAAAATTGACCTCATAAATAATGAAATGGGTAGCTTTATCATTTCATAAGAAAAAAATTCGAGAAAATATATTAATTCAGGAAAACTTGGCTCATTAGGCAAATCTGGCCTTGCATAGTAGGCTGAGAAGTGCATTCTGGCTACTAGGTACGACATATATATGTATATATATATATATATATATATATATATATATATATATATATATATATATATATATATATATGTCGTACCTAGTAGCCAGAACTCACTTCTCAGCCTACTATTCAAGGGCTGATTTGCCTAATAAGCCAAGTTTTCCTGAATTAATATATTTACTATAATTTTTTTCTTATGAAATGATAAAGCAACCCTTTTCTCTATGTATGAGGTCAATTTTTTTTTATTTTTTTTTTTGAGATATATACAAGAGTTGTTACATTCTTGTACAGCCACTAGTACGCGTAGCGTTTCGGGCAGGTCCCTGGAATACGATCCCCTGCCGCGAAGAATCGTTTTTTCATCCAAGTACACATTTTACTGTTGAGTTAAACAGAGGCTACAGTTAAGGAATTGCGCCCAGTAAATCCTCCCCGGCCAGGATACGAACCCATGACATAGCGCTCGCGGAACGCCAGGCGAGTGTCTTACCACTACACCACGGAGACTGGTAATGGAGTTAAAATTAACGTAGATATATGACCGAACCTAACCAACCCTACCTAACCTAACCTAACCTATATTTATAGGTAAGGTTAGGTTAGGTAGCCAAAAAAAGCTAGGTTAGGTTAGGTTAGGTAGGTTAGGTAGACGAAAAAACATTAATTCATGAAAACTTGGCTTATTAGGCAAATCGGGCCTTGAATAGTAGGCTGAGAAGTGCGTTCTGGCTATTAGGTACGACATATATATATATATATATATATATATATATATATATATATATATATATATATATATATATATATATATATATATATATATATATATATATATATATATATATATATATATATATATATATATATATATATGATATTATTTAGCAATGATAGTAATACAGAAGACCCCCCGGACTGTGATAAAAATGACCAGGATTCTGATAATAGCACGATTGTTGTGATAATTAGCGCTGTAATAGGAGTAGTAATCATGGGGGGGGGAGGTAGTGTTGTCTGCTGACTCTGTTTGACCACCTTTTACTGTCTGGACTCACTATACCAGCTTAGTTGTTCGCTATGGTGAACAAAACATGTAGATGCTTATATGTAATCTGTATATAGTGAATAAAAGCAAAAACAGTATGGTGGGAGGAGAATGGTGGCGAGTCAGGTGAGGTGAGGGCGGGAGGGAGTGACAGCCATCTTCATCTGACTCAAACACCACCATGATTTCTTTATTCATTGCTTGTTTGTAGAGCCTTTTCATTGCATATATAACACCCATATCCATTGGCTGGATCAGAAAGGTGGTATTTGGAGGCAGGGTCATACATTTGATGCGTCCAGAATGTGACGGTAATGTGTCGAGCCCTACATGAGCTGGGACATTGTCAACCAAGAGTAATGTCTTGACACCATTCCATCTCGCTCCACACTTGTTTATCTGAGAATCTCTTACTTCTTTGCAAAATGATTTTTGAACCAGTCTACAAAAATATCTCCAGTAAACCAAGCTGTTTTAGAGTTGTGGTAGACCACATGTAGCTTGTTCATTAAATTTTTCAAAGCACATGGGTTTTTTAACTTCCCTACAATAGCAGACTTTGTTCTGTGACTTCCGTCTGTATTTGCACACAGTATGGAAGAAACATTTTCTTTGTTTACCTTACGGCCAGGAACACATTCATCTAGCCTAGATGCCAAAGTATTGTTCTGCAAGCATGTCCAATTAAAGCCTGTTTCATCGGCATTGTATACCTGAAAACGCCTTGGATCATTTGTTATTATGTAATCATTTAATTTACGCTTAAATGGCTCGACAGAATCCGTATCTGCACTTAGTGATTCTCCACAAACTTTCCTGTTCTTAATATTATACCCATTCTTAAACCTTTGCAACCATCCTTCACTTGCTCGAAAATCTGGAATGTTCGTCTTCTGTGCAAATTTATCGGTTGCTGTCTTAATGGCATCGCCGCCAAGTGGCATCCCCACAGAGCGCTCCTGGTTAAACCATTTATACACAGCTTCGTCTAAATTTGTATTTGTAGAACCTTTTATTGTTTAACTTTTAATTTAATGCACCACTATCACTCGAAGCAAGGAAGTTCTTAATATCATCTTTGTCTCTTGATATCACACACCGTACTTTTCCTGACATTAAATTCTGCTGCCAGCCTAGTAAGAGTAGCCACGTTCATGTTTCTCTATTATGTCTAATTTCTGCTCAATGGATAAAAAACTTCTCCTTTTTGTAGATACAAAATGATTAGCATGCCCTTGAGACATCTTGTTGTATAATAATACAGCAGTAGTAAAAAAATGGCAAATTTCACAATTATTCTTTCACCGGCGGACAAACACGTCACTCGCAGACAAAGCTAATGGCACTGAGTGCCTGCTGTATGAATGCAGACTAGGTCTATACACCCCTCCAGTAGGCTGGTGTTTAACCAAGCGTTTTTGGAGACCCAAACAGGAGTCTCCCCAATGCAGGACAATGCGGCTAAGCGGGTAGCTGCATCCTAAGAAGGAGCCGCGACGACACATGTACCGAAACAGGTGGGGTTAAAAGTAACAGAGGCATCTACCGAATCAACAAGGTGTTTATGGAAAAATTGTCAGGTGGTGTAGAATCTAAATGGAGGAGATCAAAGTATTTAGCCCACAAAGCAGGACCAAACAAGGCGTTGTACGTACAGTACAACCTCGATTCAACGTACCCCAATTCAACGAATCTCTGAATAGTTCGTACACTTTTCAGGCCAAATTTACTCACCCGGTTCAACGAACAATGGTTCGCCGAAACGGGGATGTTCAGATTTCCTTACGATGTTGAGACAAAGTTCACAGACTGGTGGAAAACTTCCCCAACCTATCACAGATTACAATTAATAATTCCTTTATATGACAAGTTGGATCACACAATTAAGTGGACCACACAACAAGTGAACCATATGAACCAGACACCAGCCAGCATGGTCCACACTGCAAGTGAACCATATGAACCAAACACCAGCCAGCATGGTCCACACTGCAAGTGAACCATATGAACCAGACACCAGCCAGCATGGTCCACACTGCAAGTGAACCATATGAACCAAACACCAGCCAGCATGGTCCACACTGCAAGTGAACCATATGAACCAAACACCAGCCAGCATGGTCCACACTGCAAGTGAACCATATGAACCAGACACCAGCCAGCATGGTCCACACTGCAAGTGAACCATATGAACCAGACACCAGCCAGCATGGTCCACACTGCAAGTGAACCATATGAACCAGACACCAGCCAGAGTGGTCCACACAAATGAACGACTAAGTTTCCATGATTTTCGTTCACTGATCTGTGGCACAGGTATCTTTGTAAATTAATTTAAAGGCTGAAGCATGATTAGTTAGCTACATGTGGTAAAATCTCCTTATAGACATTTTCTGTGATGAAACAAGGTGAGTGAGGGTGGACAGATAAGGGAATACTGTACTGTAAACCTCACTTGGTTTTCCTTCGTCTGTGTCGTCATAGTTCAGTGGTCCATGACATTGAAAGTTTCAGATTAATAAATAATTTCTAAAACCAGTGTTTAAATAGCTTTTTATTATCCTAATTAAACTAGACTAAACTAAATAAAACCAAAAATATACTGTAATATGATAGACATCTGCTATTTGAGAAATTATTTATGTTACAGTATTGGAACAACAACTCTGGCACGAGGGGACGGGTCTAATCCTCGTACACACAGCACCATGCGTGTTTCGTTCGATTTCGTCGCGACAGTTCAGTGACATACGGCTTCAAAATAATAAAATTAATAAATCGGTTCTAAAATAAGTTTTTTATATCTCTTATTATCCAAATAATGTTACTAAACTAAATATATAACCAAAAAATATATAATTTGATGTAAATCCAATATTTGAGAGAAATTTATGTTACTGGATCTGGCTTAAGAAATTGTTGGAAAAAAAAACTCCTGTTGCTTGATCATGCTGATGAAGTGACTGAGGAAGAAATGGATTTTGAGAGATTTTCAAATGATATTCATCAAGAACTGTGTGCCGCTGGTGAGGCGGAGTTCACGCTGAACGATGTGGAGGAGTGGTTAGATATTGATGCACTCGATCCACCCATTGGTCATTTAACAGATGATGAGATTATACAAAATGTTACTGGCACTGTTGACGACGACGGAGAGGAAAATGAGGATGAGAATTATAGCAATTTACAATCTGCTACGTGTGCTGACGCATTGTTCTATGTTGAAATACTCCTTGATATTGTTTCACAAACTGGCAATCCAGAGCTACCAGGTTTTTATCAACACCTAAGGATAATGAAAGATATTTTTCTCAAGGACATGACAAAAGGAAGGAAAAAAACGAAAATGAGTCAATATTTTTAACGAACTAGCAGAAAATCGACCAGCACAGCCGTACCCTACACCAGCATAGCCGTACCCAGCACGAGCACAGCCGTACCCTACACCAGCATAGCCGTACCCAGCACGAGCACAGCCGTACCCTACACCAGCATAGCCGTACCCAGCACGAGCACAGCCGTACCCTGCACCAGCACAGCCGTACCCTGCACCAGCACAGCCGTACCCTGCACCAGCATAGCCGTACCCAGCACGAGCACAGCCGTACCCTACACCAGCATAGCCGTACCCAGCACGAGCACAGCCGTACCCTGCACCAGCACAGCCGTACCCTGCACCAGCACAGCCGTACCCTGCACCAGCATAGCCGTACCCAGCACGAGCACAGCCGTACCCTACACCAGCATAGCCGTACCCAGCACGAGCACAGCCGTACCCTACACCAGCATAGCCGTACCCAGCACGAGCACAGCCGTACCCTACACCAGCATAGCCGTACCCAGCACGAGCACAGCCGTACCCTGCACCAGCACAGCCGTACCCAGCACCAGCATAGCCGTACCCAGCACGAGCACAGCCGTACCCTGCACCAGCACAGCCGTACCCTACACCAGCATAGCCGTACCCAGCACGAGCACAGCCGTACCCTGCACCAGCACAGCCGTACCCTACACCAGCATAGCCGTACCCAGCACGAGCACAGCCGTACCCTGCACCAGCACAGCCGTACCCTACACCAGCATAGCCGTACCCTGCACCAGCACAGCCGTACCCTGCACCAGCACAGCCGTACCCTGCTCCAGCACAGCCGTACCCTGCACCAGCACAGCAGTACCCAGCACCAGCACAGCCGTACCCTGCACCAGCACAGCCGTACCCTGCACCAGCACAGCAGTACCCTGCACCAGCACAGCCGTACCCTACACCAGCATAGCCGTACCCTGCACCAGCACAGCCGTACCCTGCACCAGCACAGCCGTACCCTGCACCAGCACAGCAGTACCCAGCACCAGCACAGCCGTACCCTGCACCAGCACAGCCGTACCCAGCACCAGCACAGCAGTACCCAGCACCAGCACAGCCGTACCCTGCACCAGCATAGCCGTACCCTGCACCAGCACAGCAGTACCCTGCACCAGCACAGCCGTACCCTGCACCAGCACAGCAGTACCCAGCACGAGCACAGCCGTACCCTGCACCAGCATAGCCGTACCCTGCTCCAGCACAGCCGTACCCTGCACCAGCACAGCAGTACCCAGCACCAGCACAGCCGTACCCTACACCAGCATAGCCGTACCCAGCACGAGCACAGCCGTACCCTGCACCAGCATAGCCGTACCCTGCACCAGCACAGCCGTACCCTGCACCAGCACAGCCGTACCCTGCACCAGCACAGCCGTACCCTGCACCAGCATAGCCGTACCCAGCACGAGCACAGCCGTACCCTGCACCAGCATAGCCGTACCCAGCACGAGCACAGCCGTACCCTACACCAGCATAGCCGTACCCAGCACGAGCACAGCCGTACCCTACACCAGCATAGCCGTACCCAGCACGAGCACAGCCGTACCCTGCACCAGCACAGCCGTACCCTGCACGAGCACAGCAGTAATCAGCATCAGCACAGAAGCAGCTGAAGCCAACACAGCAGCAGCGAGCACCAGCAAAGCTGATGTAAACATCTAAAAACATCGTGTGTGAAGTGAACTATTAGAACAAGTGTTAAATTTTAGTGTATACATAGTGTTAAAATAAAGTTGCAGTAATTTTAGTGTACAATAGTTTTCATAAACTGTATTGTAGTAAACATACTGCAGAACTACTTTTAATCAACTCAGTGCAAACGGCATAATACACTGCAGTACGTATTACCTGTAGAACATTCAAAACTTCACGAAACTTCAAGATGGACATAACTCCAACAATAAGGTAAACAACAAATGTAATACAGTATTTTTTTAGTAGAGTAGTAATATATAGGTACAGTGTGTAATATGATAATGCATTTGTATTGTGTACAAGAAAAAAAAAGACATTGACGCCAATGCCTCCTGAAGGTCACCTCTTGCAACCAATCCAGCGATCCAACGCACTGGAGTTGGTCCCATAAAGTACGTTGAAACGATGTTGTACTGTCTTAGTATGGGAAGGGATTAGTATGGGAATGAGAAATTTTGAGAACTGTAATACACCAAGAACTTCAACACAAATTTGTAGATTCGAGACCTACCTTATCTAACCTTGTGGTTACCTAGTGATAGTTCCGTGGATCAACGTCTCCGCGGCCCGGTCTCTGACCAGGCCTCCTAGTCAAACAACGGTATCTAAACTGGTAATTATACAAACCATGACTTCCCTAGTTCCACAAACACACAAACGCGCACACAGTGGGACCAAAGAGCCAAAGCGCAACCCCCGCAAGTACAACTAAGCGAGTACAACTAGGTGAATACACACACACACACACACACATGTACTTGTCAATAAGGTAAGTACAAAGGTGTGCTTACAATCACCAAGTAAATAACCACCCCATCCCTACACAACCTATGCTACAACCACCACCTTCCCTCTCCCACAAACTGCGACGTCCCTTCAAAACTACACTACAACCGCCTTATTATCAAGAGCGCCGTGTTCAAGGTCCTCCTCCACTCACCACCACGAGCACCACTACCACACAAGTGTCACACTGTGTGTGTGTGTGTGTGTGTGTGTGTGTGTGTGTGTGTGTGTGTGTGTGTGTGTGTGTACATGGGCGTGAGGCACGTACACCAGCCTCTGTCATCACCTAGGTGCCTTGCTGGCTCCAGTCTCAATTCTTAAGTCTGATTTTCCTCTATTAGTGATATTAAACTACTAAAATATAAATTTGGATAAAATTAAATATATACTCGAGAGAGGCAAACTTGAGAGGCAGGCGAGAGTAAGCGGAAAGGTCCTAGCATGGGTAAGGAACTACCTAACAGGAAGGAGCCAGTGAGTAATGGTAAGGGGCCAGAAGTAGGACTGGCGAACAGTAACAAGTGGAGTACCTTAAGAAACGGTGTTGGGACCAATTCTATTTCTAATATACGTTAATGACATGTTTACAGGAGTATAATCCTATATGTCTATGTTCGTAGATGACGCAAAATTAACGAGAAGAGTTGTGACAGATGAGGATTGAAGGATCCTCCAAGAGGATTTGAACAAGTTGCAGAGATGGTCAGAGAAATGGCTACTGGAGTTCAACACGAGCAAATGTAAAGTTATGGAAATGGTATTAGGTGATAGAAGACCAAAGGGACAAAACACAATGAAGGGGAACAGCCTACCTGTGACGATTCGAGAAAGAGACCTAAGAGTGGATGTGACACCTAATCTAACTCCTGAGGCACATATAAATAGGATAACGACAGAAGCGTACTCTATACTGGCAAAAATTAGAACATCATTCAGAAACCTAAGTGAGGAGGCATTTAGGGCGCTTTACACTGCCTACGTGAGACCAGTCTTAGAGTATGCAGCCCCATCATGGAGTCCCCACTTGAAGAAACACTCGGTGAAAATGGAGTATAAACAAGGAATACAAAATAATCTTTCCTGCCTCTATACTCTTGACAGACGCCGTCTTGTCGACTCTGCTGTGATACACAACCTACCCAACATGAACCTCAGTCCCGGCTGTGTTGCTGTTCACTCTTCCCTTTCACAGTACTTAAATGCTCTAACCTTTCTACCAAACGTGATCTGACATAAGCCTCCCCCCCCCTCCTTTTTATCTTTCTTTTTTCTTACTTCTCCTGTTCTTACGTTCCAATTCTTAAACCCCCATCATTACCCCTTCTTACACCCCATTATTACACCCATCCCATCCATACCCTTCTTCTTGTTCTTACCTTCCTTTAGGAATTTCCTCCTTCCTGATCCTCACCTCTCTCTTGCCTACTTAATGTCCCGTGCCTCACTAGTTCCCCTTACTGGAGCATGAACAGTAGGTGCTCAACATTGCAAACATAATTATATGTCCTAAAAGTGGCCATCAATTATGCAAGTGAGAATAATTTACAAGAGGCTATCATTCATACCGACGCTAAATCTTCGCTCCAGACATTGTTATCCAACTAGCAAAGAGATAATATAAAACTCATCACAGAAATGCTACATACAGGAAACGAAGCACACAATCTAGGGCTGTCAATCACTACTGTTAACACCACGATCAAAACACCACGATCAATACTAGGCTCACTTGTCACACAAACCACACACACACATATACATATTCACACACACAATCATGGTAGCGTTACTAGTAGTGGTCCAGGATCTTAACACCTTGTGTTCCCAATCATCACAAAGACTCCCTACATCCTGTGGTACCTACAACCCCTGCTACTTTTGTACCCTCTGGATACCCCAGCTCTACGGTATGCTTCCTAAGCCATCTACGCGCGCTCTCTACTACCCCGGGCTCTCTAGTTACTGTATCTTAACACAGGGTCTAGCCACATCACTCGCACAAATCCCGGGAATATTCTAACTTGACTAACTTGACTTCTAACCTAACTAGATTTTTCTCATCTTGAATATCAATGTGACAAGTGGACTGTCAAACAGTGTTTTAACTATTCTTAACAATATAATTGAAAAAGGATCTCCAAAATGACTCTAATAATGAAGTCCGGCTTGGGATTTGTTGTATTGGTTATCCTACACTTTATAATTATGAAGTTCGATAAAATGAATTATGGACGGGATTTAAAATAGCAGCTCCTTAAGGTGTAACAGGTCCGAAGGGAAACATAATTCCTGAGTGACCTGGTATTTGGCCGCCTACGAAGGATGTCAGGAACCGAAACGCCGCCGCTGCCATCCGCTCCAGGATGGGTGGATGAGGCCAAAAGACTCTTGTCAGTGGTAACGCTGCGAACTGATGAAAATATGATGGACACTGACGAGTATGTCGACCTCATTAAAAATCATCTGATGCTTCTGGGGGTTAGACCCGACCCATAAAAAACTAGTTTCTGGTGCGTCGGGATAAATGTTTTAATGGTGGTTTACTTCATGTTGTCAGTTGGCCTTTATTACAAGCGGCGGGCATAGAAGGCCAGCCTTTGTCACGGCCGGACGCCCGTAATGGGAGCAAGTCTGAATGGGATTTGCGGCAATGGTCCACCAGACATAAAATAAAAAACGACTGTTAGTGAACAGATTGAAGTCCCCCTCACAAAACCAACGAAACCAACTGAAAAAACGAATTCCGGGGTCGTGCAAACCACCAAAGGACCTACAAAGGTTACCACCAAAGGACCTACAAAGGTTACCACCAAAGGACCTACAAAGGTTACCACCAAAGGACCTACAAAGGTTACCACCAAAGGACCTACAAAGGTTACCACCAAAGGACCTACAAAGGTTACCACCAAAGGACCTACAAAGGTTACCACCAAAGGACCTACAAAGGTTACCACCAAAGGACCTACAAAGGTTACCACCAAAGAACCTAAAAAGATTAAAGCAGGTCACACCGAAGATGCAGGCGATCACGGCTGGACAAAAGTAGAAACGAAGCGACATAAGAACGACGACGATGTAGATAAGACACCCAAAACGGGTTCGAATCCCGCAAATGAAGGCCGTTAGCATCCCGAAAGCTCCCGTAACACTCCGGGAAAGGAACGCAAAACCGGCATCCAGGAATGTGGCGACTCACGTTCCTGTCAGACTACGGAAGACACTCGCAAAATTACAAAGACTCACCATATCCCCACCGATCTCCGGGGCGTAATAATTGGGCCAAACGGTAAAACATTGAAAGGAATCGAAAACACATTTTCGGTCAAAATAATAATACCGCCAAAATAACATTCTCACAGGGACATTGTGGTTGAAGGGTAGAGATCAAACGTAGACAAAGCTATTGTCAAAATTCACTCAGTAATCGAGGAACATAAACAACGGTTGATAAAACTGGAGGAGGTAAAAGCCAAGAAGGAAGCAGCAGCAAAAGCCAGAATGGAAGAGGAGGCAAAGAATATTACAAGGACCGTAGAGGTGGAAGAACATAATAGAAAAATAGTGCTTGGCCCCAATGGTAATACCATCCACAACATTACTGAGAAACACAAAGTGAGAATCCACATCCCAGCAAAAGGTACAGAAGGCCCCATCACAGTCAGGGGTCTAGAAGGAAACGTAACTACAGCAACGGCACTCATCGAAAAACTTATCGCCGATCACGGGAAAGCAAGGAAGGCTAAAATGAATAAAATTAAAAAAGGAATAAAAACTGCCCCACGGTGAAGGGTTGGCTAATTAGAGCCACCATTAGAGCCAGCGAGGGAAAGATTACGTGCCCACTAGTACATCTGAAGGGAGGGGGGGGGGCGACGTGCCCACAAACACATAAAACAACAAAATAAGCTTCAAGAATGTGTATGTGTGTGTGTACTCACCTAATTGTGCTTGCGGGGGTTGAGCTCTTTGTTCCCGCCTCTCAACTGTCAATCAACAGGTGTACAGGTTTCTGAGCCTATTGGGCTCTATCATATCTACACTTGAAACTGTGCATGGAGTCAGCCTCCACCACATCACTGCCTAATGCATTCCATCCGTTAACTACTCTGACACTAAAAAAGTTCTTTCTAATATCTCTGTGGCTCATTTGGGCGCTCAGTTTCCACCTGAGTCCTTTAGTGCGTGTGCCCCTTGTGTAAATAGCCTGTCTTTATCTACCCTATCAATTCCCTTGAGAATCTTGAATGTGGTGATCATGTCCCCCCTAACTCTTCTGTCTTCCAGCGAAGTGAGGTTTAATTCCCGTAGTCTCTCCTCGTAGCTCATACCTCTCAGCTCGGGTACTAATCTGGTGGCAAACCTTTGAACCTTTTCCAGTTTGGTCGTATCCTTCATTAGATATGGACTCCATGCTGGGGCTGAATACTCCAGGATTGGCCGAACATATGTGGTATACAAAGTTCTGAATAATTCCTTACACAAGTTTCTGAATGTTGTTCTTATGTTGGCCAGCCTGCCATATGCCGCTGATGTTATCCTCTTGATATGGGCTGCAGGAGACAGGTCTGGCGCGATGTCAACACCCAAGTCTTTTTCTCTCTCTGACTCATGAAGAATTTCATCTCCCAGATGATACCTAGTATCTGGCCTCCTGCTCCCTACACCTGTCTTCACTATATTACATTTGCTTGGGTTAAACTCTAACAACCATTTGTTCGACCATTCCTTCAGCTTGTCTAGGTCTTCTTGAAGCCTCAAGCAGTCCTCCTCTGACTTAATCCTTCTCATAATTTTGGCATCGTCAGCAAACACTGAGAGAAATGAAGCTATACCCTCCGGGAGATCATTTACATATATCAGAAACAAGAGAGGACCTAGTACAGAGCCCTGTGGGACTCCACTGGTGACTTCACGCCAATCGGAGGTCTCACCCCTCACCGTAACTCTCTGCTTCCTATTGCTTAGGTACTCCCTTATCCACTGGAGCACCTTACCAGCTACACCTGCCTGTCTCTCCAGCTTATGTACCAGCCCCTTATGCGGTACAGTGTCAAAGGCTTTCCGACAATCCAAGAGAATTCCGACAATGTGTGTGTGTGTGTGTGTACTCACCTAATTGTACTCACCTAATTGTGCTTGCGGGGGTTGAGCTCTGGCTCTTTGGTCCCGCCTCTCAACCGTCAATCAACTGGTGAACAGATTCCTGACCCTATTGGGCTCTATCATATCTACATTTGAAACTGTGTATGGAGTCAGCCTCCACCACATCACTTCCTAATGCATTCCATTTACTACTACTCTGACACTGAAAAAGTTCTTTCTAACGTCTCTGTGGCTCATTTGGGTACTCAGCTTCCACCTGTGTCCCCTTGTTCGCGTCCCACCAGTGTTGAATAGTTCATCCTTGTTTACCCGGTCGATTCCCCTGAGGATTTTGTAGGTTGTGATCATGTCCCCCCTTACTCTTCTTTCTTCCAGTGTCGTAAGGTGCATTTCCCGCAGCCTTTCCTCATAACTCATGCCTCTTAGTTCCGGGACTAGTCTAGTAGCATACCTTTGGACTTTTTCCAGCTTCGTCTTGTGCTTGACAAGGTACGGGCTCCATGCTGGGGCCGCATACTCCAGGATTGGTCTTACGTATGTGGTGTACAAGATTCTGAATGATTCCTTACACAGGTTCCTGAACGCCGTTCTGATGTTAGCCAGCCTCGCATATGCCGCAGACGTTATTCTCTTTATGTGGGCTTCAGGAGACAGGTTTGGTGTGATATCAACTCCTAGATCTTTCTCTCTGTCTGTTTCATTAAGTACTTCATCTCCTATTCTGTATCCTGTGCCTGGCCTCCTGTTTCCACTGCCTAGTTTCATTACTTTGCATTTACTCGGGTTGAACTTCAACAGCCATTTGTTGGACCATTCACTCAGTCTATCCAGGTCATCTTGTAGCCTCCTACTATCATCCTCTGTTTCAATCCTCCTCATAATTTTTGCATCGTCGGCAAACATTGAGAGGAACGAATCTATACCCTCTGGGAGATCATTTACATATACCAGAAACAGTATAGGTCCAAGGACTGACCCCTGCGGGACTCCACTTGTGACGTCTCGCCAATCTGAGACCTCACCCCTCACACAGACTCATTGTCTCCTGTTGCTTAGGTACTCCTCTATCCACCGGAGTACCTTCCCTCTCACTCCAGCCTGCATCTCCAACTTTCGCACTAGCCTCTTGTGTGGCACTGTATCAAAGGCTTTCTGACAATCCAAAAATATGCAGTCTGCCCACCCTTCTCTTTCTTGCCTTATTTTTGTTGCCTGGTCGTAGAATTCAAGTAACCCTGTGTGTGTGTGTGTGTGTGTGTGTGTGTGTGTGTGTGTGTGTGTGTGTGTGTGTGTGTGTGTGTGTGTGTGTGTGTGTGTGTGTGTGTGTGTGTGTGTACTCACCTAGTTGTGCTTGCGGGGGTTGAGCTCTGGCTCTTTGGTCCCGCCTCTCAACCGTCAATCAACAGGTGTACAGGTTCCTGAGCCTATTGGGCTCTATCATATCTACACTTGAAACTGTGTATGGAGTCAGCCTCCACCACATTGCTTCCTAATGCATTCCCTTTGTCAACCACTCTGACACTAAAAAAGTTCTTTCTAATATCTCTGTGGCTCATTTGGGCACTCACTTTCCACCTGTGTCCCCTAGTGCATGTGCCTCTTGTGTTAAATAGCCTGTCTTTATCAACCCTGTCGATTCCCTTGAGAATCTTGAATGTGGTGATCATGTCCCCCCTAACTCTTCTGTCTTCCAACGAAGTGAGGTTCAATTCCCGTAGTCTCTCCTCGTAGCTCATACCTCTCAGCTCGGGTACTAGTCTGGTGGCAAACCTTTGAACCTTTTCCAGTTTAGTCTTATGCTTGACTAGATATGGACTCCATACTGGAGCCGCATTCTCCAGGATTGGTCTGACATATGTGGTGTATAATGTTCTGAAAGATTCCTTACACAAGTTTCTAAAGGCCGTTCTTATGTTAGCCAACCTGGCATATGCTGCTGATGTTATCCTCTTGATATAAGCTTCAGGGGACAGGTCTGGCGTGATATCAACCCCCAGGTCTTTCTCTCTCTCTGACTCTTGAAGTATTTCATCTCCCAAGTGATACCTTGTATCTGGTCTCCTGCTCCCTACCCCTATCTTCATTACATTACATTTGCTTGGGTTAAACTCTAACATCCATTTGTTCGACCATTCCTGCAGCTTGTCCAGGTCTTCTTGAAGCCTCAAGCTGTCCTCCTCTATCTTAATCCTTCTCATAATTTTGGCGTTGTCAGCAAACATTGAGAGGAATGAGTCTATACCCTCTGGGAGATCATTTACGTATATCATAAACAGGATAGGTCCAAGCACAGAGCCCTGTGGGACTCCACTGGTGACTTCACGCCATTCTGAGGTCTCACCCCTCACTATAACTCTCTGCTTCCGATTGCTTAGGTATTCCCTTATCCACTGGAGCGCCCTACCAGTTACTCCTGCCTGTTTTTCCAGCTTATGCATCAACCTCTTTTATGGGGTACTGTGTCAAAGGCTTTCCGACAGTCCAAAAAAATGCAGTCCGCCCATCCTTCTCTTTCTTGCTTAATCTTTGTCACTTGATCATAGAATTCTATCAAGCCTGTAAGGCAAGATTTACCCTCCCTGAACCCATGTTGATGGGTTGTTACGAAGTCTCTTCTCTCCAGATGTGTTACTAGGTTTTTTCTCACAATCTTCTCCATCACCTTGCATGGTATACAAGTTGAGGACACTGGCCTGTAGTTCATTGTCCTCTTGTGTGTGTGTGTGTGTGTGTGTGTGTGTGTGTGTGTGTGTGTGTGTGTGTGTGTGTGTGTGTGTGTGTGTGTGTGTGTGTGTGTGTGTGTGTGTGTGTATACACAAATAAATGTATAAAAGTCCCTAATAACCTTTTTATGATTATTAAAAACATTGGTCAGGCGCCGGCATTTAAACACTTTCTTACAAGGTATTCTTGAGAGTGGCTGTACCCAACATTAAATTTATATTTTAAATTTTGCCCCGAGGGGCGAGTTTATTGGGCAGCGCCACTCATCTTGTGAGTGAACATACCGCCATAGCAGAATGTACAACACTCCCCAATAGGAAGAAAACCCGCTGGGTTGTTTATCCTGTCACTTGTACCCAGACACAGCTGGGACTTGCTTAACTGTCTCAAGTGAACAGCTCCTCAAACAAGAAGATGAACATTTATCAACCCTTAAAAGCTTACGTTATCTTGTGGGTGCAAAATGGGGAAATCTTTTAAGAACAGTATCAATATTTGACAAATAGTGTTTTCCTAACTCAAACGATGTGGGGTTTATTATTCTACACATATTCCTAATGTCACTCAGGTGTTCACATTCACGTAGATAGTGGTCAAGGCGGTGTCCATCACTCTCACCACAGATTCTGCAACTTCGCTGATCAACTGTTGTTTCCATTCCAAATCTCCATGGATATTTGTATCAAAGACGGATTCTCGCTATTACTGATTCTCTCCCTCGTCGTCCTCCTCTTCGGTCATAATGATTGGGATTGCCAGCTGCAACCATGTTGTACCATCGTACAGATTCACTGGTTTGTGCTTCTATCCTCCATTCCTCAGTTACCTTGTCACGGTGATGTTGCCTGATAATACCTCTAATTTGTAGTTGAGCCTTGGGTATGAAGTATTCAATATGGTCTCCTTCAGCGCCTTCAGCAGCCAGCACATCTGCTCGTTCATTCCCACATATTCCAACATGGGAGGGGATCCATAGAAACTTGATGACTCTTCCCTGATTGGTAAGTACTCTCACAGCTCTCTTAATTTCAGCGACTATTGCAAGATTTTCAGCCTGATTTTTACTTAGGCTTTGCAGTGCTGCTTTTGAATCGGTGCAAATCACTGCACCATTAGTGTTCCGTTCAAGAAACCTTAACGCCATAACATTGGCAGTTAGCTCTGCTTGCGTTGAAGAGGCATAGTTCTCAATACGTGCTTTTTCTTCATTTCTGCGTTGGAAAGTATTATCCTTGATTACCGTATATGCCGCACCAGCCCTGCCATTGATAGGATTAGATGACCCGTCAGTGTAGATTTGATCTAGTTCATCTCTGGCTTCTTTATAAATTTCCTCGAGATACTTGTGCCTCATTTCTTGTGGTATCATGTTGGATTTTTTCATTGCCATTTCATTGATGATGATCTTGCATGAGTCATCCTCCCAGGGAAGTAACCTCTCTACAGGCAGGAGCTCACGGGCTTGCTCAAGCAGGTGAAGCTCTTCAAGGTAGCAGACAGCTCTGTGATGCCATTTTTTGCTTCTCCTGTTTCCCCCTGAAAGTAGCACAGAACTCAGTTTTTTCTTGGCAATATCATTGTAATGGGGATCTCTGGCTATCCTAATTGCAAGCTTAGCATTCAGCTCCTGAATTCTGCTTTTAACACTGGGAAGGGACAACTCCTCTCGTAGATTAGACGTTTTGGCAGTTCTTGGAACTCCAAGAATGATTGTCATGGCTTCATTTTGAATGCTTTCAAGCCTTTTCATATTGCTTTGGGAGTAGGTGCACAGAACTGGTGCGGCATAGTCTATGACGGAGCGCACATAGACTGTGTACATCATTTTAAGCACGGCAATAGAGGCTCCATGCCCATTCCAGGTCATAGCTTTCAGTGCCCTGAGTCGACTTTTGCATGTTCCTATGAGTTGATTGAGCTCCTCTTTCTTTGTTCAGCCAGAAGCGTCTTAACAATAGTTTGTGACAGACGATGCTAATATGTTAAGACATTGCACAAGATGAGTGGATGAAGATCCAGATGGCTTGATGAAGGGCCAGCTGGCTGGTTGAATTGCGAATGGAATGAAATGGAACTATCAGGGGGAAAGCGCCAAGCCATTACGACTACAGAGCACTTGGAAGGGGTCAGGATAAGGATTTGGGATGGGACGGGTTGAATAGGGGGAACTGATCAAAGTAATACATATCATACAAAGGTCCGTGTATACCAGATGTGGTATACACGGACGTGGCGAAGGCATTTTATGAATGTGACCGTGGAGTGATAGCACATGAACTAAGGTCAATAGGAATAACAAGTAAAGTAGGGCGATGGATTTTAAATTTTCTGTCAAATAGAACACAAAGAGTAACAGTCAATCGAATCAAATCGAGTCCAGCACAGTGAAAAGCTCTGTACCTCAGGGTACGGTCCTTGCACCACTGCTTTTCCTTATTCTCGTATATAGACAAAGATATTCAAGATATATAATAAAGACAAAAATACAAGTCACAGCTTCATGACAACTTTTCCATATGACACAAAAATCAGCATGAAAATTACCTCTTTTGAAGACATTGAAGAACTACAAGTAGATATTAATAAAGTTTTCTACTGGGCAGCAGAAAATAATATGATGTTTAACAGCCATAAATTCTAGGTACTCAAGTACGGTAAAAATGAGGACCTTAAACATAATACAGGGTACAAAACATAATCAAATCTGCCCATAGTAAGAAAACAGCATGTCAAGGATTTGGGAATAATGATGTCTGACGACCTAACGTTTGGGGAGCATAACCAAGCAAATATTGTGTCAAATCAGAAAATGATAGGATGGATTACGAGAACTTTCAAATCCAGGGATCCCATCACGATGGTTGTACTCTTCAAGTCAGTTGTGCTGTCCCGTCTTGTGTACTGCTCAGTACTCATTTTCCCCTTCAGAGCAGAAAATATTACCGAAATAGAGGGAATACAGAGTACATATACAGTATACATAGACACGATAAGCAGCTACACTACTGGGATCTTCTCAAAGCTGTCACAATGTGCTCTCTGGCAATGAGTCGAGAGAAAAGGGAAGGGAACTAACAGGAGCAAGCCATTACGCCTTGTTAAGGGATCAAGATGAAGATTTGATATATGGGGGGGGGGGGGCTGTAGTGAACATGTGGGCTAAGGGCCGCCCCAAGCAACAGCCTGTTGGACCACGCTCTCACGAGTCAAGCCTGGCCTCGGGTCGGGCTTGGGAAGTAGGAGAACTCCCAGTACCTCATCCAGGTACAATCCAGGTATAAATGGCTAGCTGTAATGATGGATGATGAAAGAAAAGATTGTGTACCCCCGAAGAATTTGTTTTTTAATAAATTACAGTTTAATTTACTGTTCTGGGTGCACTCTCCGATTTTGGCTTTACACTGCCTACGTGAGACCAGTCTTAGAGTATGCAGCCCCATCATGGAGCCCCCACCTGAAGAAACACTCGGTGAAAATGGAGTATAAACAAGGAATATAAAATAATCTTTCCTGCCTCTATACTCTTGACAGACGCCGTCTGGTCGACTCTGCTGTGATACACAACCTACCCAACATGAACCTCAGTCCCGGCTGTGTTGCTGTTCACTCTTCCCTTTCACAGTACTTAAATGCTCTAACCTTTCTTCCAAACGTGATCTGACATAAGCCTCCCCCCCCCCCTTTTTATCTTTCTTATTTCTTACTTCTCCTGTTCTTACGTTCCCATTCTTAAACCCCCATCATTACCCCTTCTTACACCCCCATTATTACACCCATCCCATCCATACCCTTCTTCTTGTTCCTACCTTCCTTTAGGAATTTCCTCCTTCCTGATCCTCACCTCTCTCTTCCCTACTTAATGCCCCGTGCCTCAATCGTTCCCCTTACTGGAGCATGAACAGTATGTGCTCAACATTACAAACATAATTATATGTCCTAAAAGTGGCCATCAATTATGCAATTGAGAATAATTTACAAAATGTTATCATTCAAACCGACGCAAAATCTTCGCTCCAGACATTGTTATTTAGCCAGCACAGAGATAATATGAAACTCATCACAGAAATGATACATACAGGAAACGAAGCACACAATCTAGGGCTGTCAATCACTACTGTTAACACCACGATCAAAACACCACGATCAATACTAGGCTCACTGGTCACACAAACCACACACACATATATACACATATATACATATTCACACACACAATCATGGTAGCGTTACTAGTGGTGGTCCAGGATCTTAACACCTTGTGTTCCCAATCATCACAAAGACTCCCTACATCCTGTGGTACCTACAACCCCTGTTACTTTTGTACCCTCTGGATACCCCAGCTCTACAGTATGCTTCCTAAGCCATCTACGCGCGCTCTCTACTACCCCGGGCTCTCTAGTTACTGTATCTTAACACAGGGTCTAGCCACATCACTCGCACAAATCCCGGGAATATTCTAACTTGACTAGATTTCTTCTAACCTAACTAGATTTTTCTCATCTTGAATATCAATGTGACAAGTGGACTGTCAAACAGTGTTTTAACTATTCTTAACAATATAATTGAAAAAGGATCTCCAAAATGACTCTAATAATGAAGTCCGGCTTGGGATTTGTTGTATTGGTTATCCTACACTTTATAATTATGAAGTTCGATAAAATGAATTATGGACGGGATTTAAAATAGCAGCTCCTTAAGGTGTAACAGGTCCGAAGGGAAACATAATTCCTGAGTGACCTGGTATTTGGCCGCCTACGAAGGATGTCAGGAACCGAAACGCCGCCGCTGCCATCCGCTCCAGGATGGGTGGATGAGGCCAAAAGACTCTTGTCAGTGGTAACGCTGCGAACTGATGAAAATATGATGGACACTGACGAGTATGTCGACCTCATTAAAAATCATCTGATGCTCCTGGGGGTTAGACCCGACCCATAAAAAACTAGTTTCTGGTGCGTCGGGATAAATGTTTTAATGGTGGTTTACTTCATGTTGTCAGTTGGCCTTTATTACAAGCGGCGGGCATAGAAGGCCAGCCTTTGTCACGGCCGGACGCCCGTAATGGGAGCAAGTCTGAATGGGATTTGCGGCAATGGTCCACCAGACATAAAATAAAAAACGACTGTTAGTGAACAGATTGAAGTCCCCCTCACAAAACCAACGAAACCAACTGAAAAAACGAATTCCGGGGTCGTGCAAACCACCAAAGGACCTACAAAGGTTACCACCAAAGGACCTACAAAGGTTACCACCAAAGGACCTACAAAGGTTACCACCAAAGGACCTACAAAGGTTACCACCAAAGAACCTAAAAAGATTCAAGCAGCTCACACCGAGGATGCAGGCGATCACGGTTGGACAAAAGTAGAAACAAAGCGACATAAGAACGACGACGATGTAGATAAGACACCCAAAACGGGTTCGAATCCCGCAAATGAAGGCCGTTAGCATCCCGAAAGCTCCCGTAACACTCCGGGAAAGGAACGCAAAACCGGCATCCAGGAATGTGGCGACTCACGTTCCTGTCAGACTACGGAAGACACTCGCAAAATTACAAAGACTCACCATATCCCCCCCGATCTCCGGGGCGTAATAATTGGGCCAAACGGTAAAACATTGAAAGGAATCGAAAACACATTTTCGGTCAAAATAATAATACCGCCAAAATAACATTCTCACAGGGACATTGTGGTTGAAGGGTAGAGATCAAACGTAGACAAAGCTATTGTCAAAATTCACTCAGTAATCGAGGAACATAAACAACGGTTGATAAAACTGGAGGAGGTAAAAGCCAAGAAGGAAGCAGCAGCAAAAGCCAGAATGGAAGAGGAGGCAAAGAATATTACAAGGACCGTAGAGGTGGAAGAACATAATAGAAAAATAGTGCTTGGCCCCAATGGTAATACCATCCACAACATTACTGAGAAACACAAAGTGAGAATCCACATCCCAGCAAAAGGTACAGAAGGCCCCATCACAGTCAGGGGTCTAGAAGGAAACGTAACTACAGCAACGGCACTCATCGAAAAACTTATCGCCGATCACGAGAAAGCAAGGAAGGCTAAAATGAATAAAATTAAAAAAGGAATAAAAACTGCCCCACGGTGAAGGGTTGGCTAATTAGAGCCACCATTAGAGCCAGCGAGGGAAAGATTACGTGCCCACTAGTACATCTGAAGGGAGGGGGGGGGGCGACGTGCCCACAAACACATAAAACAACAAAATAACATAAAACAAGCTTCAAGAATGTGTGTGTGTGTGTACTCACCTAATTGTGCTTGCGGGGTTTGAGCTCTTTGGTCCCGCCTCTCAACTGTCAATCAACAGGTGTACAGGTTTCTGAGCCTATTGGGCTCTATCATATCTACACTTGAAACTGTGCATGGAGTCAGCCTCCACCACATCACTGCCTAATGCATTCCATCCGTTAACTACTCTCACACTAAAAAAGTTCTTTCTAATATCTCTGTGGCTCATTTGGGCGCTCAGTTTCCACCTGAGTCCTTTAGTGCGTGTGCCCCTTGTGTAAATAGCCTGTCTTTATCTACCTTCTCATAATTTTGGCATCGTCAGCAAACACTGAGAGAAATGAAGCTATACCCTCCGGGAGATCATTTACATATATCAGAAACAAGAGAGGACCGAGTACAGAGCCCTGTGGGACTCCACTGGTGACTTCACGCCAATCGGAGGTCTCACCCCTCACCGTAACTCTCTGCTTCCTATTGCTTAGGTACTCCCTTATCCACTGGAGCACCTTACCAGCTACACCTGCCTGTCTCTCCAGCTTATGTACCAGCCCCTTATGCGGTACAGTGTCAAAGGCTTTCCGACAATCCAAGAGAATTCCGACAATGTGTGTGTGTGTGTGTACTCACCTAATTGTACTCACCTAATTGTGCTTGCGGGGGTTGAGCTCTGGCTCTTTGGTCCCGCCTCTCAACCGTCAATCAACTGGTGAACAGATTCCTGACCCTATTGGGCTCTATCATATCTACATTTGAAACTGTGTATGGAGTCAGCCTCCACCACATCACTTCCTAATGCATTCCATTTACTAACTACTCTGACACTGAAAAAGTTTTTTCTAACGTCTCTGTGGCTCATGTGGGTACTCAGTTTCCACCTGTGTCCCCTTGTTCGCGTCCCACCAGTGTTGAATAGTTTATCCTTGTTTACCCGGTCGATTCCTCTGAGGATTTTGTAGGTTGTGATCATGTCCCCCCTTACTCTTCTGTCTTCCAGTGTCGTAAGGTGCATTTCCCGCAGCCTTTCCTCGTAACTCATGCCTCTTAGTTCTGGGACTAGTCTAGTGGCATACCTTTGGACTTTTTCCAGCTTCGTCTTGTGCTTGACAAGGTACGGGCTCCATGCTGGGGCCGCATACTCCAGGATTGGTCTTACATATGTGGTGTACAAGATTCTGAATGATTCCTTACACAGGTTCCTGAACGCTGTTCTGATGTTAGCCAGCCTCGCATATGCCGCAGACGTTATTCTTTTTATGTGGGCTTCAGGAGACAGGTTTGGTGTGATATCAACTCCTAGATCTTTCTCTCTGTTTGTTTCATTAAATACTTCATCTCCTATTCTGTATGCTGTGTTTGGCCTCCTATTTCCACCACTTAGTTTCATAACTTTGCATTTACTCGGGTTGAACTTCAACATCCATATGTTGGACCATTCACTCAGTCTATCTAGGTCATCTTGTAGCCTCCTACTATCGTCCTCAGTTTCAATCCTCCTCATAATTTTTGCATCATCGGCAAACATTGAGAGAAACGATTCTATATCCTCTGGAAGATCATTTACATATATCAGAGTACAGTATAGGTCCAAGGACTGACCCCTGCGGTACTCCACTCGTAACGTCTCGCCAATCTGAGACCTCACCCCTCACACTGACTCGTTGTCTCCTGTTACTTAGGTACTCCTGTATCCAACAGAGTACCTTCCCTTTCACTCCAGCCTGCATCTCCAGTTTTTTCACTAGCCTCTTGTGTGGCACTGTATCAAAGGCTTTCTGACAATCCAAAAATATGCAGTCTGCCCACCCTTCTCTTTCTTGCCTTATTTTTGTTGCCTGGTCGTAGAATTCAAGTAACCCTGTGAGGCAGGACCTGCCATCCCTGAATCCATGTTGATGCAGTGTTACAAAGTTCTTTCGCTCCAGGTGCTCCATTAGCTTTCTTCGCACAATCTTCTCCATCATCTTGCATGGTGTGCAGGTTAGGGACACTGGTCTGTAATTCAGTGCCTCCTGTCTATCCCCTTTCTTGTATATCGGGACTACGTTAGCTGCTTTCCAAATTCCTGGCAGTTCCCCTGTTGCCAGTGATTTGTTATACACCATGGAGAGGGGGTGGCACAGTTCTTCTGCTCCTTCCTTTAGTATCCAAGGGGAGATTCCATCTGGGCCTATAGCCTTTGTCACTTCCAATTCTAGTAAACACTTCCTTACTTCCCCGCTGGTAATCTCAAACTCTTCCAGTGGTTCCTGGTTAGCTATTCCCTCTCTTATCTCTGGGATTTCTCCTTGCTCTAAGGTGAAGACCTCTTGGAATTTCTTATTCAGTTCCTCACACACTTCCTTGTCGTTTGTAGTGAATCCTTCTGCCCCTATCCTTAATTTCATAACCTGTTCCTTTACTGTTGTTTTTCTCCTGATGTGGCTATGCAGCAATTTAGGCTGAGTCTTTGCCTTGCTTGCGATGTCATTTTCGTATTGTCTTTCTGCCTCTCTTCTCATCCTAACATATTCATCCCTGGCATTCTGGTATCTTTCTCTGCTCTCCAGTGTCCTGTTATTCCTATAGTTTCTCCATGCCCTTTTACTTTGCTGCTTAGCTAGCCTACATCTCTGATTAAACCATGGGTTTCTCATCTTCATTTCACTGTTTTCCTTTTGGACTGGGACAAACTTGTTTGCTGCGTCCTTGCATTTTTGCGTGATGTATTCCATCATATCTTGGGCCGTCTTTTCCCTGAGCTCTGTTTCCCATGCTATATCTGCTAGGCATTTTCTTATCTCCTCATAGTTTCCCTTTCGGTATGCTAACCTTTTGGTTTCGGTATCCCTCCTCGAGTTCTATAACCCTTCTTCAATCAGGTACTCAAACACCAATACACTGTGGTCGCTCATTCCTACTGGGTCCTCAAAACTTATTTCTCTTATGTCAGAGTCGTTCAGGGTGAAAACCAGGTCGAGTCTCGCTGGTTCGTCGTTTCCTCTCATCCTTGTGGGTTCTCTGACATGCTGGGTTAAGAAGTTTCTAGTCGCCAATTCCAGTAGTTTGGCTCTCCACGTATCCTCGCCTCCATGCGGTTCCTTGTTCTCCCAATCAATCCTGCCGTGATTGAAGTCCCCCATGATGAGCAGGTGGGAGCTATTTCTACAGGCAGAAGAGGCTGCCATCTCAATTATAGTGTTAACTGCCATGTTGTTGCTTTCGTACTCTTGACTGGTCTTCTGTCATTTGGTGGAGGATTATATATTACTGCTACTACTATCCTTGGTCCTCCCATTGTCATGGTACCTGCTATGTAGTCTCTGAAACCCTCACAGGGTTTCAGTGTGTGTGTACTCACCTAGTTGTACTCACCTAGTTGTGTTTGCGGGGGTTGAGCTCTGGCTCTTTGGTCCCGCCTCTCAACCGTCAATCAACAGGTGTACAGATTCCTGAGCCTATCGGGCTCTATCATATTTACACTTGAAGCTGTGTATGGAGTCAGCCTCCACCACATCTCTTCCTAATGCATTCCATTTGTCCACCACTCTAACACTAAAAGAGATCTTTCTAATATCTCTGTGGCTCATTTGGGCACTCAGTTTCCACCTGTGTCCCCTTGTACGTGTTCCCATTGTGTTAAATAGACTGTCTTTATCTACCCTATCAATTCCCTTCAGAATCTTGAATGTGGTGATCATGTCCCCCCTAACTCTTCTGTCTTCCAGCGAAGTGAGGTTTAATTCCCGTAGTCTCTCCTCGTAGCTCATACCTCTCAGCTCGGGTACTAGTCTGGTGGCAAACCTTTGAACCTTTTCCAGTTTAGTCTTATGCTTGACTAGATATGGACTCCATGCTGGGGCTGCATACTCTAGGATTGGCCTGACATATGTGGCATACAAAGTTCTGAATGATTCTTTACACAAGTTTCTGAATGCCGTTCGTATGTTGGCCAGCCTGGCATATGCCGCTGATGTTATCCGCTTGATATGTGCTGCAGGAGACAGGTCTGGCGTGATATCAACCCCCAAGTCTTTTTCCTTCTCTGACTCCTGAAGAATTTCCTCTCCCAGATGATACCTTGTATCTGGCCTCCTGCTCCCTACACCTATCTTCGTTACATTACATTTGCTTGGGTTAAACTCTAACAACCATTTGTTTGACCATTCCTTCAGCTTGTCTAGGTCTTCTTGAAGCCTCAAACAGTCCTCTTCTGTTTTAATCCTTCTCATAATTTTAGCATCGTCTGCAAGCATTGAGAGAAATGAATCGATACCCTCTGGGAGATCATTTACATATATCAGAAACAAGATATGACCGAGTACAGAGCCCTGTGGGACTCCACTGGTGACTTCACGCCAATCGGAGGTCTCACCCCTCACTGTAACTCTCTGCTTCCTATTGCTTAGATACTCCCTTATCCACTGGAGCACCTTACCAGCTACACCTGCCTGTCTCTCCAGCTTATGTACCAGCCTCTTATGCGGTACTGTGGCAAAGGCTTTCCGACAATCCAAGAAAATGCAGTCCACCCAGCCCTCTCTTTCTTGCTTAATCTTTGTCACCTGATCGTAGAATTCTATCAAGCCTGTAAGGCAAGATTTACCCTCCCTGAACCCATGTTGGCGATTTGTCACGAAGTCCCTTCTCTCCAGATGTGTTACCAGGTTTTTTCTCACGATCTTCTCCATCACCTTGCATGGTATACAAGTCAAGGACACTGGCCTGTAGTTCAGGCCCTCTTGCCTGTCTCCCTTTTTGTATATTGGGACCACATTCGCCGTCTTCCATATTTCTGGTAGGTCTCCCGTCTCCAGTGACTTACTATACACTATGGAGAGTGGCAAGCAAAGTGCCTCTGCACACTCTTTCAGTATCCATGGTGAGATCCCATCTGGACCAACAGCCTTTCTAACATCCAGATCCAGCAGGTGTCTCTTGACCTCCTCTCTCGTAATTTCGAACTCTTCCAAGGCCGCCTGGTTTACCTCCCTTTCTCCTAGCACAGTGACCTCACCTTGTTCTATTGTGAAGACCTCCTGGAACCTCTTGTTGAGTTCTTCACACACCTCTCTGTCATTCTCTGTATACCTGTCCTCGCCTGTTCGAAGTTTCAATACCTGTTCTTTCACTGCTGTTTTCCTTCTGATGTAACTGTGGAGTAGCTTTGGTTCGGTCTTGGCTTTGTTTGCTATATCATTTTCAAAACTTTTCTCTGCTTCTCTTCTCACCCTGACGTACTCATTCCTGGTTCTCTGGTATCTCTCTCTGCTTTCTGGTGTTCTGTTATTCCGGAAGTTCCTCCTCGCCCTTTTGTTCAGTTTCTTCGCTTCCATACATGCCCTATTTTACCATGGATTCTTCTGTTGCTTCTCGGATTTTTCCCTTTGGGCCGGGATGAACCTGTTTACTGCCTCCTGACACTTTTGGGTAACATAGTCCATCATACCCTGTACAGACTTATCTCTGAGGTCTGTGTCCCAAGGTATTTCACTTAGGAAACTTCTCATCTGTTCATAATTTTCCTTTCGGTATGCCAGCCTTTTGATTCCTAGTTCTTTTTTGGGGGAGATAAGTCCTAGCTCTACCAGGTACTCAAAGTTCAATACACTGTGGTCACTCATTCCCAAGGGCACTTCCATCTTAACTTCTCTTATATCCCACTCATTTAGGGTAAATATCAAATCAAGCATTGCTGGTTCATCTTCTCCTCTCATTCTTGTTGGTTCTTTGATGTGCTGGCTTAGAAAGTTTCTTGTTGCCACGTCCAGCAGCTTAGCCTTCCATGTTTCTGGTCCTCCATGCGGGTCTCTGTTCTTCCAATCTATCTTCCCATGGTTGAAGTCTCCCATAATTAGTAGTCCAGATCCATTCCTGCTAGCAACAGAAGCTGCTCTTTCTATTATGTTAATGGTGGCCATGTTGTTTCTATCATATTCCTGTCTAGGTCTTCTGTCATTTGGTGGTGGATTAT
>NC_091158.1:4566768-4615369 GCF_040958095.1 Procambarus clarkii
GAGAGAGAGAGAGACAGAGAGAGAGACAGAGAGAGAGACAGAGAGAGAGAGGAGAGACAGACAGCGACACAGCGCCTGCTACAGACAGGGGCGTCATAAAGAGAGGGGAGGGGAGTCATAAGCCAATATGATGCACTGACAAAAAATACTAATATGCACTTGTCCATCTCGAGGAGCGGAGCTGGAGGGAGGGGAGGGGAGGGAAGGGAGAGGGAAGGGGAGGGAAGGAGAGGGGAGGGGAGGGAAGGGAGAGGGAAGGGGAGGGAATCAGGCAGAGCAGCAAGGATGGAAGAGGGAAGAAGATAAAATGGGGGAAAAAGAAGGGTCCGAGGAAGTAAAAAGAAAAAAGGGGGGGGGCAAAATTGAGGGGGAGGTATTAATATGTATTCGACAGTCCCCGGGTGAGAAATTATGACTTGTGAGGGGTGGGGCGGCCCCTGGGCGGGGGGGAGAGGAGGAGGAGTGGGGGGGTGGGAGGCGGAGTGAGGCTGGAGCCTCACTCCAGGCTGGGGCTGCATATTCCAAAATTGGTCTGACGGAAGTGGTATACAAGGTCCTGAACGATTCCTTACACAAGTTTCTAATGAAATACACCTCACGTCACTGGAAGACAGAATAGCCCGGGGAGACATGATCACCACATACAAAATTCTCAGGGGAATTGACAGGGTGGACAAGGATGTATTATTTAACATGGGTGGTACACGCAGAAGGGGTCACAGGTGGAAGCTAAGTACCCAGATGAGTTACAATGACATTAGATAGAACGTTTTTAGTGTCAGAGTAGTTAACAGGTGGTTAACAGTAGTTAACATTAGGCAGTGATGTGGTGGAGACCGACTCCATACACAGTTTTAAATGTAGATATGATAGAGCCCAGTAGGCTCAGGAACCTGTACACCTGTTGAGAGGCGGGACCAAAGAGCCAAAGGTGAACCCCCACAAGCACAACTAGATGAGTACAACTAGGTGAGTACAGACCCTTCCCCAAGAGCACACAGTGTCCAACTAAGACTGAAGCAAGAATCATAAAATCATGCCTTGCTACAACACGGAGATTGGTACATTTCTCATGACATCATTCCCAAGCAACCGGTCCTCAGTTTATGTTCATTCCATCCAGCGGTCGACCCCAAAGACGCATTCATTGATTTTAACATGCTGTTCATTCAAAATAGGAATTTTCTCAAATATAAATTTACAATATTATATATTAGCATATTGAAGCACTGGTTAGGTTAGGTGTTGAAGTTCTATTGGCGATTATTTGTGTTTGCAGTACGTGGGTGAAGCATTTACAGCGTTGTGGTTCGAACAAAAGTTGTCAGTGAAACCCTTGTTCGAGAAGTGTTCGAACGTCATCAGTTGTGAGTCGTGAGTAAACCGTTTTCCATTCATAAACAGTGGGTTTGCGGGTGCATGGAATGCACTTTGACCTTTGTTAATGAGGACGGGCTGTCTTCAAGCACAAGCAGGAAAAACTGTACTCAAACCAGCTCCCTCAGAGGTGTTCCCACGACGCAACACACACCCAGATTTAGTCTCACATCGCTCGGGTCAAAGGTCACACAATTTAGATCTTTCAGTGTGCGTGGCAGGTCAGAGAGAGAGACGTCCGCGTGTTATACTTGACCTGAACACGTTCCGTCTGTTCTTCCTGTGTGTGTGCAGCCCGTCCTCCAAACAAAGATCCAAAAGTGATTCCCATGCACCCGCCAAACCCCCTGTTTATGAATGAAAAGCGGTTTACACACGACTCACAACTGCTGACGTTCGAACATATCCGGAACAAGTGCTTCACTGACGAATTTTGTTCGAATCACAACGCTATAAATGCTTCACCCACGTACTACAAATACAAATAATCACCAACAGAACCTAAACACCTAACCTGACCTATCCTATGCCTATATATACACAATATGTTAATATATTATAATATTAATTTATACTTGAGAAAATTCTCGTCTTGAATCAACAGCAAGTTAAAATTTATGAATGCGTCTGTGGGGTTGACCGCTGAATGTAATGGACTTGAGTCGAGGACGGGTTGGTGTGTGGTGTTCAGAATGTTCATTTTATTGTCACTAGTGTTGACATCAGGTATTACCATAACCAGCGGCATATTACCAGGCACAGTACCATGCTGTACGCACGCTACCAGGCACAGTACCATGCTGTACGCACGCTACCAGGCACAGTACCATGCTGTACACACACACTACCAGGCACAGTACCATGCTGTACACACACACTACCAGGCACAGTACCATGCTGTACACACACACTACCAGGCACAGTACCATGCTGTACACACGCTACCATGCACAGTACCATGCTGTACGCACACTACCAGGCACAGTACCATGCTGTACGCACGCTACCATGCACAGTACCATGCTGTACGCACGCTACCAGGCACAGTACCATGCTGTACGCACGCTACCAGGCACAGTACCATGCTGTACACACGCTACCAGGCACAGTACCATGCTGTACACACTACCAGGCACAGTACCATGTTGTACGCACATTACCAGGCACAGTACCATGCTGTACGCACGCTACCAGGCACAGTACCATGCTGTACACACGCTACCATTCACAGTACCATGCTGTACACACTACCAGGCACAGTACCATGCTGAATACACTACCAGGCACAGTACCATGCTGAACACACTACCAGGCACAGTACCATGCTGAACACACTACCAGGCACAGTACCATACTGTACACACACTACCAGGCACAGTACCATGCTGTACACACACTACCAGGCACAGTACCATGCTGTACGCACACTACCAGGCACAGTACCATGTTGTACGCACACTACCAGGCACAGTACCATGCTGAACGCACATTACCAGGCACAGTACCATGCTGTACGCACGCTACCAGGCACAGTACCATGCTGTACGCACGCTACCAGACACAGTACCATGCTGTACACACGCTACCATGCACAATACCATGCTGTACACACTACCAGGCACAGTACCATGCTGAACGCACACTACCAGGCACAGTACCATGCTGAACACACTACCAGGCACAGTACCATGCTGAACACACTACCAGGCACAGTACCATACTGTACACACACTACCAGGCACAGTACCATGCTGTACACACTACCAGGCACAGTATCATGCTGTACGCACGCTACCAGGCACAGTACCATGCTGTACGCACGCTACCAGGCACAGTACCATGCTGTACGCACACTACCAGGCACAGTACCATACTGTACACACACTACCAGGCACAGTACCATACTGTACACACACTACCAGGCACAGTACCATGCTGTACGCACGCTACCAGGCACAGTACCATACTGTACACACACTACCAGGCACAGTACCATACTGTACACACACTACCAGGCACAGTACCATACTGTACACACACTACCAGGCACAGTACCATACTGTACACACACTACCAGGCACAGTGCCATGCTGTACGCACACTACCAGGCACAGTACCATGCTGTACGCACACTACCAGGCACAGTACCATGCTGTACGCACACTACCAGGCACAGTACCATGCTGTACGCACACTACCAGGCACAGTACCATGCTGTACGCACACTACCAGGCACAGTGCCACCATTGAGAGGTAATCACCCTAGTGCACCCATTTATCATCCTGGTCATCATGCCATAGTCGCCATAACCACCCATTAATAAAACCATCCCCGTCACCACCACGTTCTCTCCTAAAATCACAAATCCATAATCTCATTTATCAATAAAGCGCGCGCGCGCGCACACACACACACACACACACACACACACACACACACACACACACACACACACACACACACACACACACACACTTCTGGAACCGACCTGTGAGATTTATATTTATTTAATTTATATGAATTTATATAGAATTTATATTTACGTTAATTTATATATTTCGATAGCAATTTGTATGATGTTAAGTGAACTGTATTTCTGCAATAATCTCACAAATCGATCCTCTACACATTAGGGGGGGGGTTTATATTGAATTTATATATATGCAGCCAATCAAACTACAGTATTAAACTACATATATTAGTATACATTGAGGAGGTTCCTTATCTTATTGTACAGCAAGGCTTAGTCCACCAGATATAACTAGGATGTAGACACCAAATTATCCTCTTTGAGGTAGCTTCCATCACCCAGTAACTGATACACAAAGTTTGCTTCCTCTTCTTGACCTGTCAAAAGGGCGCTAGCTATGAAGCCAGAATCCTAATATATGACAGCTATATCAGAGAAAACACTGTACAACTAGATCAAATAAGGACCAAGGCTTAATTACCTTTTTTGAGTCGATCATTTGTGCTCTCATCCGGTTCGCCCAAAATATCTACCTAACATTAATGGCCAAAAATGATTAGATAAACGGGTTCGGAAAGACACCTACCTTGTATTGATGACAGCGTGTTGATGATGGCAGACCTTTGGTTTCCATAACACTTCGTCCAAGAGAATTTATATAGGAGCCGAATTTGCCCCACGACTCTGTGGTCTTAACAACAATAACAATGGCTGACCACTCCTTCCTCCCTGACGCTACTGGCCTACATTGTCGAGAAAGTGATAGAAGGGTCACATTTACTTTAATTTGATACTAATAATTAAGTTAATTAAAATGATATGTTTTTATAATGGTAAAGTCAAAAGACTAATGTATTAAGAATAATTCAAACCATAATAGGTGGTGAATTTATAATAGTATATGACAATGATATCCCGTTTTCTATAGACGGAAAGTTCCACTACAAGTTACATTTTCTATGGGTAACTTGTTTATACAATGGCAGCAATATTATCTGCCTGTATGTAATATTATTAAATGGTGTCGGATTTTCCGACAACACACACACACACACGCCTCGCGGCTGAGTGGACAGCGCTCTGGGGTCGTATTCTTAAGAGGCCCGGGTTCAATCCCCGGCAGAGGCAGAAACAAATGTGCAGAGTTTCTTTCACCCTGATGCACCTTTTCACGTAACAGTAAATATGTACCTGGGTGTGTGTGTGTGTGTGTGTGTGTGTGTGTGTGTGTGTGTGTGTTAGATAGAAATATATGTAGTAGACATAAAAGGAAATATAAATTGGTTAGAGTCCAAGAGTCTTGGCCGAGTCCAAGAGCAAATAGCTCGAGTCTGCAGATACAAATAATAAATATAAATAGTAAATACACACAGATGCTCAGAGAAATGGTTACTAGAGTTAAACACAAGCAAGTGTAAAGTTATGGAAATTGGACTTGGTGACAGGAGACCAAAGAGTCAATACACAATCAAGGGAACTGATTACCTGTGACGATTCGAGAAAAAAGATACCTGTGAGTGAACGTAACACCTGATTGGAAGCTAACCTCTATACTTTCTCAATAAGTGATTAGTGGTGAAGTGCCTGTTGAGGATGAGGCGGGTGGTGGTGCCCACTTCAGCACCATAGTACTACAGTGTGTCCAAAAAGAGTTTTTGTGGGATCTGCAGACCGGCCCAAGCAATAATAGCCTGTTGGACCAAGTTACCACAAGTCGAGCCTGGACCGGGGAGTAGAAGAACTCCCGAAACCTTCTACAGGTACGCTCCAGGTATGGTCAGGCTCCTATCAAGCTCTTCGCTAAGAGAGAAAGAGCCACTAGGAGGGGGGGAGGGAAAAGACACTTGGTGGGGGGGGGGGGGAAGAAACAGACACGGGGAGGAGGAGGGGAAGGGGGGAGGAGAGGAGAAGGAAGGAACTATCAAGGGAAAGCGCCAAGCCATTACGACTATATGGCACTTGGAGTATCAGATCCAAGATCTGATATTCCAAGTGATCCTGAGATGGAGAGATCACCTCAGTATAGTTACAGGATGAGAGGTACACTGGCGGGGCCTCGTCTTCCTTATGATCTTCTCCATAACACTCCCCTGCCGACGGTTCGAGCTGCCACAACCCCCACAATCTCACCCATCTATCCACTGTCCTTCACAGTGTTGATGAGCGTCTCATCAACACCTCAGATGTCTTACCTTGTACCTGTAGCCACTTGCTCCACATGTTGCACACCTCAACACATTATAATCTTTGCAAATTCCTGTTGCAAATGTGTTGTATAGTACTTGGCTACATATTCGACTCACAATCGGGAAAGCCGGGTTCAATTCCCGGCCGAGATTAAAAATTTGCCACGTTTCCTTTCCCCTGATGTCTCTGTTCACCTACCAATAAAGAGGTAACCGGGAGGCAGGCAACTGTTGTGGACTGCATCCTGGGCAAGGTCAATAGTTCCACTTTGCGGTGATCTCGATCGAAGTTTAAGTACCGGCTTCCTGTCCCGGGATTGATATCTTTGGTTATTGGCTGCGTACCGCAGGTAATACCCAGGACTGTGAGAGGTGTCCCGGGAGAACACCCACGCAGCCCTTCCCTGGAAACACAAACCGTAACTGTCTCTATTTTCCGCTTGTTACAACTTGTAATAAAGTTGTTACATCTTGGCTTAACGTGTTTATGACGTATTAGAACGTTGTTACAACTTGCTATATTGGTTGTTATAACTGGTTAGGAAATGTTAAAACTTGTTCGAATGTTGTACCAACGTCGTAGTTTAGGTGTGTGTTTGGCGGGATACAGCCAACACAACACCCGGTGTCCACTAAGTAAATCAGCCTATAAGGGTTGTAGTGACCTTAGTAACGAGAGCACTCAAGCACAACCTCAACAACGGGGTGTGTGAGAAAATATTGCAGTAATGTGAAGCACTAATGTTATGGTGCCTATTACCCTCAGTCTTAAGACTGCTCACTTGTGTAATGCCCCGTAGCTTGGTCCGCCCGCCTCCACAACACGTCGCCTCCACAACACGTCACCGCCACGCTATGTCAGAATTACCCCCAGGTATCAATAATCTTAAGATGTATTTTATGACTTAACATTATCCACCTCCAAAGGATACCTGATCAACCAGGCTGTGACTCATACGTCAGGCTCCGAGCAGCCGCGTCTAACAGCCTGGTTGATCAGTCCAGCAACCAGGAGACCTGGTCGACGACCGGGCCGCGGGGACACTAAGCCCCGGAAGCACCTCAAGGTAAGGTAACCAAGGTATACCAGCCAGTTGCAATAGATCAGTCCGTCCTCCTAAGGTACCCCAACGTCAAGAAAATGGTCAATTTAAAGTGTCCTCTCCTAACCTGCCAGAGGACCCAAAACAGAAAACGGGACAGTTCGTCACTTTCACGAGTAGTTTTCATTTTCTAGTACGACCATTTTTGGCCATATGTAACGCATACGAGCGAAAAGTGACGTTCTTTGTGATAGGACAGGTTGAATGTACATGTGGACCAGCGGGCCGCTTCAAGCAACAGCCTGTTGGACCAAGTTATTACGTCAAGCCTGCCTGGCCTCAGACCAGGCTAGGGGAGTAAACAAACTCTAGAACCCACAGCAGGTATCCCGCAGGTATACACTCCTGAGCGTCAAGGAACTATGGCTCATACGGTTGTGCGAAATTAATGTCTTTAAATAAATGTGTTAAACCTGTTATCAGCACAACTCTTCGCAGTGACGTCAAGTTGAGGAAGATTAAGCAATCACGCCAAGGACAGCAACACAACAGTGTTGACTCAGTGGAACACAGCAAGTAATCTTTATTGTAGTGAACAATAATTGCCTGTAAATAGAACCTGCCCGGCATGGGTCCAGTAGGCCTACTGCCGCGCCTATGTTCTTATAATAGAAAGCCAGAGGGAGGCGGAGGGAGAGATGGCATAGCACTGTCTTACTCACCATCAGCACTCTTACTCACCATCTCCCTAACTCTGGGGACAAGGGGGAGGGGGGAGAGGGTGGTGGAGGTGGGGGGGAGGAAAGAGACCGAGAGAGCGTGAGAGAAATGAGGTCAGCTAGTGAGGCATCACTATCATCACACTCACCATCACCATATCCCCAGGGAGGGGAGGGACAGAGGTGGGGGGGGGGGAGGAAGAGGGAGGTGGAAGGAAAGAGAGGCATGATAAGGGATGTGGAGCAAGTGTGGGGGAGACACTATGAACACCATTATCACCACCACCATACTCTCTATTACTGGAGAGAGAGAGAGAGAGAGAGAGAGAGAGAGAGAGAGAGAGAGAGAGAGAGAGAGAGAGAGCAAGATAGAGAGCAAGATAGAGAGCAAGAGAGAGTGAGAGCAAGAGAGAGTGAGAGCAAGAGAGAGTGAGAGCAAGAGAGAGTGAGAGCAAGAGAGAGAGAGAGCAAGGGAGAGTGAGCAAGAGAGAGAGAGAGCAAGGGAGAGTGAGCAAGAGAGAGTGAGCAAGAGAGAGTGAGCAAGAGAGAGCAAGAGAGAGCAAGAGAGAGAGAGAGCAAGAGAGAATGAGCAAGAGAGAGGAAGAGAGAGCAAGAGAGAGAGAGAGAGCAAGCACAAGGGCGGCATAGTGAGGCAGAGAGGGCGGCGGGGAAGGAGGAGGAGGGGGGGGGGAGGAGGGCGGAGGGCATCAGTACAAAATATGGCAATGACAGTTTTGGCATCTTAAGACTGGTCACATATTGGCTGGGGGGGAGTGGCCATAAATTACCACGCCTTCCGATGGCCTCCGTTTGTTTTCATTTGGTTTCGTTGGGAGTGAGGACCCCGCGGGATTTACCCCGGACGAGGATATGTATTGACGACCCCGGGACGTGCCCAGCTGCACCACCGTCTCCTCCAGCTCCATCTTTAAGACGTGAGGAAGGAGGGCACGTGGCCGAGGGCAGGGCACACGGAGGGGAGAGAGATGAACCATAATCGAACGAAACATTCAGGGATAATCCCATTTCTCCATGGGTCTGCTCTGTATTCAAATGGCAACACACAACAAATATGAAAAGTCAAATGGGAGCCAGGAACCTTAGCTTTTTTATATTCCTTGTCTTGCATTTCCGAAGTCTTGACCGCTAAGTTGCAAAGAGTTTCGTCCACATTTTTCCTTCTTTGCCCGCAGGAGAAGAGCAGCTTCTCGCTCACTCGGGCCCTCGGAGACGCCGCTGGACCGAACGCTCGTAAAACTGTGACCGAAATGATTAAAAAGTGCTGGAATCTACTGACCGAAATACCTGGAAAACAAGAAACTATAAGATTAATGAAACGGACGAACCCCTGTGGCAAAACAAACGAGCAGCTGGGGGTGGGGGGGAGGGGAAAGGGGGGGGGGGGCGGCCAGAAGTTGGACATCATCAACAGAATTTGAATTTTAAACCAATTGCGTCTCTGTGCCGAAGGAAATTAGAATAACTCTTGAAGGCGCAATTACATTCCCGCCACCACAGTGACCTCTACCGGCGGCGCCTGTAGCACAACACTCTTACCCCCGCCCCCCCCCCCACCCGCGGCGGGTCCTGCAACACAGGCCCACTACCCCGCGGCGGGTCCTGCAACACAGGCCCACTACCCCCCGCGGCGGGTCCTGCAACACAGGCCCACTACCCCCCCCCGCGGCGGGTCCCGCAACAGTGTCCCACTACCCCGCGGCGGGTCCTGCAACACAGGCCCACTACCCCGCGGCGGGTCCTGCAACACAGGCCCACTACCCCGCGGCGGGTCCTGCAACACAGGCCCACTACCCCCCCCCCCGCGGCGGGTCCTGCAACACAGTCCCACTACCCCGCGGCGGGTCCTGCAACACAGTCCCACTACCCCGCGGCGGGTCCTGCAACACAGTCCCACTACCCCGCGGCGGGTCCTGCAACACAGTCCCACTACCCCGCGGCGGGTCCTGCAACACAGGCCCACTACCCCGCGGCGGGTCCCGCAACACAGGCCCACTACCCCCCCCCCCCCCCCCGCGGCGGTTCCTGCAACACAGGCCCACTACCCCCCGCGGCGGATCCCGCAACACAGCCCCCCAGCTGCCTCTGTAGGAAAAAAGCAGAAGGAAAAAAAAGGGGCAGAAAAACCCCCCTCTTCCATTCCAATAACAAAGGCCATTTCCAGAACGTGTCCAGGCCTCATCTTCGGTACTGGAATTATCATGGAACCATAACTATTGATTCCAGGAGCAAAACAAACGCCGGGGTCTCAGCCAGCGCAAATGGAGTGGCATTAAGGCGGACGCGCCCTGGAAAGGAACTGCTGGAACTCCGACTTAGAACATTCCAAAACTAGGCATGAACTGCTGGAAAAATGACTCAATAGATTTTAAGCGGGAATGGCACTGGGAATATTCCAAACAGATAAATTAGCCGACAGGAACTGTGCCAAGAAAGTTAACAAAAAGAAGAAAAAATAATAATCTTGAACTTGTTATTGGGGGCTGGAAGGGGCTCTTGAGCGGGGGAGAGACGGATGTATTTGTTTGTAGATCAATAGCTGCTCAAAATACATTCATTCCTTGTTGGGAAAAAAATGAATAATGGGAGCTGAAAGACCTTTACATTTCAGAATTTGTTAATAGCTTCAACGTATATGAAGTAATCATGAAAATGTTCGGTGGCTGCATGAACCGAACATTTGACCTTTGTTGATGAGGACGGGCTACTTTATGAGGACGGGCTACTTTTATGAGGACGGGCTACTTTATGAGGACGGGCTACTTGATGAGGACGGGCTACTTGATGAGGACGGGCTACTTTATGAGGACGGGCTACTTTATGAGGACGGGCTACTTTATGAGGACGGGCTACTTTATGAGGACGGGCTACTTTATGAGGACGGGCTACTTTATGAGGACGGGCTACTTTATGAGGACGGGCTACTTTATGAGGACGGGCTACTTTATGAGGACGGGCTACTTTTATGAGGACGGGCTACTTTATGAGGACGGGCTACTTGATGAGGACGGGCTACTTTATGAGGACGGGCTACTTTATGAGGACGGGTAAGTGTAGGGGGGGAGGGTTACTACTAGTCTCCCCCCCCCCTCCAATCTATTCAAGCTTGTTATATTCTGTATATTGTTATATACTAATTACTATCAAATGTTAATATCAATTCAAATTCATTTAAATACGGATTACATAGTAACAATATTTCGCACTATGTGCGTTTGGTAGTTAGCATTAAGAACGCCATTAAACTTTAATCGACTCTGTCTTCAACAAGGCTACACGGGCCGGTATAATTCCAATTCCACCCAGGAATTGACAGGGTGAACAAAGACAAACTCTTTAACACATGGTGGTACTCGAACAAGGGGACACAGGTAGGAAACTGAGTACCCACATGAGCCACAGAGACGTTAGAAGGAACTTTTTCAGTGTCAGAGTAGTTAACGGATGGAATGCATTAGGCAGTGATGTGGTGGAGGCTGACTCCATACACAGTTTCAAATGTAGATATGATAAGAGCCCAGTAGGCTCTGGAATCTGTACACCAGTTGATTGACGGTTGAGAGGCGGGGACCACTGAGCCAGAGCTCAACCCCCACAAGCACCACAAGGTGAGTACAAAGTGCAGAAGGCGCCACAGTTCACCAGGAGGCTGGCCTCCTGTGGACACAATATTAAGGAGTAAGGTTAATTCACCGCTGAAAACATTGATTGCATGTTGAATTTACACTACTCTTGAAGACTGTAGCCACAGGCACCCGAGCTGAGGGGACCGGTGTGTGAGGAGAGGATGAGGGGAAGGAAGGCAGGCTATTAGGGAAAGCGCCAAGCCATTACGACTATATAGCACTGGGAAGGGTTCAGGATAAGGATTAGGAATGGGACGGAGGAAAGGAATGGTGCCCAACCACTTGGGACGGTCGGGAAAAGGTTGAGGGAGATGAATCTAATGAGGAAAGAGCTGTAAAAATTGCGACATGACAGATACAGGCCTGACAGCTGAATGGACAGCGCTCGAGATTCGTAATCCTGAGGTTCCGGGTTCGATTCCCCGATGGAGGTGGAAACAAATGGGCATAGTTTCTTTCATCCTGAGGCTTCTGTTCACCTAGCAGTAAATAGGTACCTGGGAGTTAGACAGCTACTACGGGTTGCTTCATGGAGGTGTTTAACGAAAGGAGGCCTGGTCGAGGACCGCGCCGCGGGGACGCTAAGCCCCGAAATCACACCACGATAACCTCAAGATAAGATACTTGAAATGATGGGAAATGGTGTAAAATTATGAAATATTTATAGATTAACCCAAAATAAGACAGATGAAGGTCAGGGGCCATATTCAGGAAGCAGTTACGGAAGCACTTACGAACCTGCACATCTTTTCTCAATCTTTGGCGGCTTTGTTTACAATTAATAAACAGTTAATGAGCTCCGAAGCACCAGGAGGCTGTTTATAACAATAACAACAGTTGATTGGGAAGTATTGATGCTTGTAAACTGTTAAATAAATGTAACCAAAGCCGTCAATGATTGAGGAAAGATGTACATGTTCGTAAGTACTTGCGTAACTGCTTCGTGAATCTGGCCCCAGAACGAGAGGAGCCGTAGCCGTCACACTGGTAAAACACCTGACGAGCACACACAAGCACACTTCATTCAGAATTTTTAAATCCGGTAATACACGAGGCGAGTAGACCGAGCCGTTGTAGAATAGTGTGTGAGTAGAGCTTCTGAGCAGAGAAGTAGAAGTGAGTAGAGAAGAGTAGAGCTTCAGCTTGTGGCCACACACAAGTACCAGTGCAAACTGATGTGCCCCCCCCCCCCTTCCCTCAACACCTCCATCACACACACACACACACACACACACACACACACACACACACACACACACACACACACACACACACACACACATTATCAAAGCGTTATACGACAAAGAGTACTGGGAAGACGGGACACCATAAGCGTTGCTATCATGTAGTTACACAGTCTAAAAAAGTCTAAAAAAAAAAAAAAAAACACTCGGACACAGAAAATGACAAGAAAGTGTGTGAAGTACTACACGCAATATTCCAGAAGACCTGGAGGAATTAATTGTAAGGAATTAATTAACTGAGGAAATTAACTGTAAGGAAAAAAAACTTGAGGAGCTGAATAAGATTAAGGCTCTGTACCCAGATGAAATCTTAACATGAACACTTAACACTGTTCTTCGACCATCGTCAAAACACGAACTGCCAGAGATGTGGATGATAGCACAGATAGTCCCTATATACAAGGCAGTAGGGAGATATGAACCACTAAACTACTGACCCGTGTCTTCAAGGAACATTCTCTTGCAGGGTGCTTAGAAAGGCCCATAAGTAAACGACTCTTAAAACTGAGAAGGTGGATGTTTCGTCTCAAAACACAAGCATGGTTACAGTCAAGGCAGCGTAAGGAGTATACATAGAGTATGCATAAGTATACAAGAGTTGTATGATGAAATTACAATAATAAAAGCGAAAGGAAGGCTGTGTTGTCCTTGACTATCAGAAGGCGTTTGATATATGAACAATTTATGTACAAACTTGAACTCCAGGCTGGCATTATGGAAGATGTGGTGGGATAAATAAGAGAATGTCTCGCAGGCGGGAGAGAGAGAGAGAGTAAGAGTGAGAGAAGCTGGGCGGCAAGAAGTTACAAGCGACGTGCCTCAGGAATCAGTATTTGGACCCATTCTATTTCAAACATGTCAATGACCCGATAGGAAATACATTTTGTATAGTAGCTTATGGATGAAGCACAATTCAACTCTGTCGTGTTCAAAGTACTGAGCATAGGCGATGGGGAAGTAGACACATTATGGGGTAAGAGGGCGGTGGCAGCCCTCAGCACCAGCCCTTAGTACCAGCCCTCAGCACCAGCCCTCAGTACCAGCCCTCAGCACCAGCCCCCAGTAACAGCCCTCAGTACCAGCCCTCAGTACCAGCCCTCAGCACCAGCCCTCAGCACCAGCCCTCAGTACCAGCCCTCAGCATCAGCCCTAGCCTTCAGCACCAGCATCAGCCCTCAGCACCCAGGAGCATGTGCAAGACCAGCAGTTCGCCTGAGGACCACAGCACACAGTGCTTGTCAGCGTCACTCCTGCAGTGTGTGGTGAGTGTTTTCCACACTCAGCACACAGAGGCCTTCACGCTGCCTCACACATCCCCATGTGCAAGTGTTGAGTGTGCAGCACCGGCTTGGAGTACCACACATGAAAAATTATATAATAATAATGGCAGGGCGAATCAGGCGGGAGGGGGAAGATATGATAACCGCATGCAAGATATTCAGGGCACGTGACAAGGAGGATAAAAACGCAATGTTCAAAGTGAGAAAATGTAAGAACAGAGGGCACTGGTGGGAGCTGGAGGCACGGCTGAGCCACACACACACACACACACACGTCACCCTACACAAAGCTGGTGGTTGAGGCCAATTGAACAAGCAGCTTCAAAACTTAATACGATGAAAAACATGAGGAATGAAAGTTACACACACACACACACACACACACACACACACACACACACACACACACACACACACACACACACACACACACACACACACACACACACACATGGGGGCCTCGTAGCCTGGTGGATAGCGCGCAGGACTCGTAATTCTGTGGCGCGGGTTCGATTCCCGCACGAGGCAGAAACAAATGGGCAAAGTTTCTTTCACCCTAAGTGCCCCTGTTACCTAGCAGTAAATAGGTACCTGGGAGTTAGTCAGCTGTCACGGGCTGCTTCCTGGGGTGTGTGTGTGGTGTGAGAAAAAAAAAAAATAGTAGTTAGTAAACAGTTGATTGACAGTTGAGAGGCGGGCCGAAAGAGCAAAGCTCAACCCCCGCAAAAACGCAACTAGTAAAAACGCAACTAGTAAACACACACACACACACAGCACTGAACTATTTATGGTGTAAAGGCGGGGCTAGAGAGCTGACGCTTGACCGTGCACATGAAGGTGAGTACGAGAAAGCTTCCTCCCAACAAATATGCACGCACGACTGAGCCCAAGACGGGAACATTTGCAACATGGGCGGGAGGAAGCATAAGTGACCTGCGTCCCCATATACTTGCCAAGCCCGACTCCCTCCAGATGTCGCCAAGACGTCCACGGTTCCCGGCCACCATTCCTGCCCATTCCAAACCATTCCCGGCCATTCCAGACGGGAAGTCATTAGTCTCGTAAGGTCTGCCGTAGGAATTCACCGCCAAAGTCTTTATATATATTGGATAATGAGCTCCGGTCCGAGGAAAACGGACATAAAAGCTGGTCCAAACAATGACGGTGAAATGGCCCTTACGGTGCATGTAGGTTAGGGCGGTTTTGGGCTCCTCCTGCAGGTTCTGGAATTTTGTTTTGCCTTCTGACTAGAAACTAATAACTAGCTTGATACTGTGCCCATTCCCCCCTTCTCCCTCCCCCACGCCACCCTCCCACTCTCCATCACTCATGCCACCCACCCCATCCCACCCACACGCCACCCACCCCATCCCACCCCCAAGCCACCCACCCCATCCCACCCCAACGCCACCCACCCCATCCCACCCCCACGCCACCCACCCCATCCCACCCCCACGCCACCCACCCCATCCCACCCCCACGCCACCCACCCCATCCCACCCCAACGCCACCCACCCCATCCCACCCCAACGCCACCCACCCCAACGCCACCCATCCCGCCCTCCCCCACGCCACCCACCCATCCCGCCCTCCCCACGCCACCCACCCCATCCCACCCCCACGCCACCCACCCCCACGCCACCCACCCCATCCCACCCCAACGCCACCCACCCCAACGCCACCCACCCCATCCCACCCCAACGCCACCCACCCCATCCCACCCCCACGCCACCCACCCATCCCACCCCAACGCCACCCACGCCACCCACCCCATCCCACCCCAACGCCACCCACCCCACCCACCCCAACGCCACCCACGCCACCCACCCCATCCCACCCCAACGCCACCCACCCCATCCCACCCCAACGCCACCCACCCCATCCCACCCCCACGCCACCCACCCCATCCCACCCCAACGCCACCCACCCCATCCCACCCCAACGCCACCCACGCCACCCACCCCATCCCACCCCAACGCCACCCACCCCATCCCACCCCCACGCCACCCACCCCATCCCACCCCAACGCCACCCACCCCATCCCACCCCAACGCCACCCACGCCACCCACCCCATCCCACCCCAACGCCACCCACCCCATCCCACCCCCACGCCACCCACCCCATCCCACCCCAACGCCTCCCACCCCATCCCACCCCAACGCCACCCACGCCACCCATCCCGCCCTCCCCCACGCCACAACACACAGTGTAACTCTGAAGTGTTGGAGAAGGTGCCGTGAACGGTCACCAGGACTTCCTAACATTAAACGTTTCTCAGAATATTTTCATTGTTTACTTTCCAATAAATGAAGGTGACGGGGTTGACCCACGCCTGGGGAGTCCTTACCCATGACAGGGGCCGTCCATGACAGGGGCCGTCCATGACAGGGGCCGTCCATGACAGGGACCGTCCATGACAGGGACCGTCCATGACAGGGACCGTCCATGACAGGGACCGTCCATGACAGGGGCCGTCCATGACAGGGGCGTCCATGACAGGGGCCGTCCATGACAGGGGCCGTCCATGACAGGGGCCGTCCATGACAGGGGCCGTCCATGACAGGGGCCGTCCATGACAGGGGCCGTCCCATGACAGGGGCCGTCCCATGACAGGGGCCGTCCCATGACAGGGGCCGTCCCATGACAGGGGCCGTCCCATGACAGGGGCCGTCCCATGACAGGGGCCGTCCCATGACAGGGACCGTCCCATGACAGGGACCGTCCCATGACAGGGACCGTCCCATGACAGGGACCGTCCCATGACAGGGACCGTCCCATGACAGGGGCCGTCCATGACAGGGGCCGTCCATGACAGGGGCCGTCCATGACAGGGGCCGTCCATGACAGGGGCCGTCCATGACAGGGGCCGTCCATGACAGGGGCCGTCCATGACAGGGGCCGTCCATGACAGGGACCGTCCATGACAGGGACCGTCCATGACAGGGACCGTCCATGACAGGGACCGTCCATGACAGGGACCGTCCATGACAGGGACCGTCCATGACAGGGACCGTCCATGACAGGGACCGTCCATGACAGGGACCGTCCATGACAGGGACCGTCTATGGAATGTCACACACGACCCAGACTCGTTTGATGAGACAAGCCCTGGCCAGGAGTGTTATTGCTGTAGTGTGTGTGTGTGTGTGTGTGTGTGTGTGTGTGTGTGTGTGTGTGTGTCCGGTCTCACAAGCTGTTAAACAACGAACACAGACGCGCTACGGACACTCACGCGCCCACAGACACTCACACGGACAGCACGCTGGACTTGAGATCCTGTGGTCCCGGGTTCGATCCCGGGCGCCGGCGAGAAACAATGGGCAGAGTTTCTTTCACCATATGCCCCTGTTACCTAGCAGTAAAATAGGTACCTGGGTGTTAGTCAGTTGTCACGGGCTGCTTCCTGGGGGTGGAGGCCTGGTCGAGGACACTAAAGCCCCGAAATCATCAAGATAACCTCAAGATAACGGCTCTTGTGGATTTGTCCTTTTAATGATGGTCGAAAGGCCACCGAAACCGACCATAATAATGACACTAAGACTTGGATGATGGCATGGGCCATGCTGGACCCCTGCAAGCACAGCTAGGTGAGTACACACTACGGGCTGCAATGCTGGGGTGTGTATATTGTCACCTGGTTGTACTGGCGGGGGTTGAGCTTCAGCTGTTTGGTCCCGCCTCTCAAGTGTGTGAGTGTCCTCTGGTGTCACCATACACAAGTCCAGTATGGTGCACCATACAACCCTGGCCTCTTCAACACTACATCACATTTTGACGTATAAAAATCCCCTAAGGCCAAAAACTGATGTACTAAATCATAGCAGGTGGGAAAATAGACGTGATATACCGCTTTCTATAAGTGGGAAAGGAAGGGAACTATCAGGAGAGAGCACCAAGCCATTACGACTCATATAGCACTGGGAAGGGGTCAGGATAAGGATATGGGATGGGACGGGGGGGGAAGGAATGGTCCCCAACCACTTGGACGGTCGGGGACTGAACACCGACCTGCATGAAGCGAGACCGTCGCTCTACCGTCTATTAGTGGGGTCCTCGGTCAGGTTAGGTTCGGGCAACTTAGTACATCAGTTTAGTGACGTTGGGAAGGTTGTAGTGGAGGGGCTGAACACACATGAACCTCTACCTGCTGCACCAGTGATGGGCGGCTAACAACGGAACACACCAACAAGAACTCCAAACAAGTGTAACGACAATGCAGGCAGCAGGACAACAAACAACAACGCAGGCAGCAGGACAACAGAGACAACGCAGGCAGCAGGACAACAGAGACAACGCAGGCAGCAGGACAACAGAGACAACGCAGGCAGCAGAACAACAACACCGTCTACACACTCACAGGACCTGCCACCAGGTGCGCCACACTCACAGGACCTGCCACCAGGTGCGCCACACTCACAGGACCTGCCACCAGGTGCGCCACACTCACAGGACCTGCCACCAGGTGCGCCACACTCACAGGACCTGCCACCAGGTGCGCCACACTCACAGGACCTGCCACCAGGTGCGCCACACTCACAGGACCTGCCACCAGGTGCGCCACACTCACAGGACCTGCCACCAGGTGCGCCACACTCACAGGACCTGCCACCAGGTGCGCCACACTCACAGGACCTGCCACCAGGTGCGCCACACTCACAGGACCTGCCACCAGGTGCGCCACACTCACAGGACCTGCCACCAGGTGCGCCACACTCACAGGACCTGCCACCAGGTGCGCCACACTCACAGGACCTGCCACCAGGTGCGCCACACTCACAGGACCTGCCACCAGGTGCGCCACACTCACAGGACCTGCCACCAGGTGCGCCACACTCACAGGACCTGCCACCAGGTGCGCCACACTCACAGGACCTGCCACCAGGTGCGCCACACTCACAGGACCTGCCACCAGGTGCGCCACACTCACAGGACCTGCCACCAGGTGCGCCACACTCACAGGACCTGCCACCAGGTGCGCCACACTCACAGGACCTGCCACCAGGTGCGCCACACGACACACACCAGAGCTGACAGTAATGAGTTATGAGGAGAGACTAAAGGAATTATACATCGCATCACTGGATGACTGAAGAGGTAAGGGGAGACATGATCACAACATACAAAATTCTCAGAGGAACAGAAAAAGCGGACTAGAACACATTATTAAGAGTAGGTGACACACCAACAGGGCGACACAGAGGGAAACGGACTACCCAAATGACACAGAGACATGAGAATCATGATTTCCTGCCATTTGTTCTTGTAGGAAACTAGTGAAAGATGCTGAGTTGTGAGCTGTTGAAGGCTGACTCCACACACACTGTCAACTGCATGCACGACACCGCCTAAAAGGTTCGGAATCTTGAACACTAATCAACCAATTGATGGAACGGGACTGAAGAGCTGAAGCTCAACCCTTCAACACAAGATGCATGAGCATGACCGTTATTTAACTTATTAGTACAATAATACCACACACACGGTACAGAACACTTTAACAAACACGCCCCAGACACCACAACCACACAACACGCCCCAGACACCACAACCAAACAACTCGCCCCAGACACCACAACCAAACAACACGCCCCAGACACCACAACCACACAACACGCCCCAGACACCACAACCACACAACACGCCCCAGACACCACAACCAAACAACACGCCCCAGACACCACAACCAAACAACACGCCCCAGACACCACAACCAAACAACACGCCCCAGACACCACAACCACACAACACGCCCCAGACACCACAACCAAACAACTCGCCCCAGACACCACAACCAAACAACACGCCCCAGACACCACAACCAAACAACACGCCCCAGACACCACAACCAAACAACACGCCCAGACACCACAACCACACAACACGCCCCAGACACCACAACCAAACAACACGCCCCAGACACCACAACCACACAACACGCCCCAGACATCACAACCAAACAACTCGCCCCAGACATCACAACCAAACAACACGCCCCAGACACCACAACCAAACAACTCGCCCCAGACACCACAACCAAACAACACGCCCCAGACACCACAACCAAACAACACGCCCCAGACACCACAACCAAACAACTCGCCCCAGACACCACAACCAAACAACACGCCCCAGACACCACAACCACACAACACGCCCCAGACACCACAACCACACAACACGCCCCAGACACCACAACCAAACAAACAACACGTCAGGATTTTGTGGTTTTTTTTTTGCAGGTTGAACATAAAGAGTCTGGCGTCCGGGAGCCGCTCCTTACTGTGACAGACAAAGCCAGCACACCTGTGTACCTGGGGGGAGGTGGAGGGTACTGGGGGGAGGTGGACGGTACTGGGGGGGGAAGGTGGACGGTACTGGGGGGGGAAGGTGGAAGGTACTGGGGGGGGGGAAGGTGGAGGGTCATGGGGGAGGGTGGAGGGTACTGGGGGGAGGTGGAGGGGGATTGGGGGGAGGTGGAGGGTACTGGAGGGAGGTGGAGGGTACTGGGGGAGGTGGAGGGAACTGGGGGGAGGTAGGGTTACTGGAGGGAGGTGGGGGGTACTGGAGGGAGGTGGGGGGGTACTGGAGGGAGGTGGGGGGGTACAGGATGGAGGTGGGGGGGTACTGGAGGGAGGTGGGGGGGTACTGGAGGGAGGTGGGGGGGTACTGGAGGGAGGTGGGGGGGTACTGGAGGGAGGTGGGGGGTACTGGAGGGAGGTGGGGGGGGGGTACTGGAGGGAGGTGGGGGGGGGGTACTGGAGGGAGGTGGGGGGTACTGGAGGGAGGTGGGGGGTACTGGAGGGAGGTGGGGGGTACTGGAGGGAGGTGGAGGGTACTGGAGGGAGGTGGAGGGTACTGGGGGGAGGGAGGTGGAGGGTACTGGGGGGAGGTGGGGGGTACTGGGGGGAGGGAGGTGGAGGGTACTGGGGGGAGGTGGGGGGTACTGGGGGGAGGGAGGTGGAGGGTACTGGGGGGGAGGTGGAGGGTACTGGGGGGGAGGTGGAGGGTACTGGGGGGGAGGTGTAGGGTACTGGGGGGGAGGTGGAGGATACTGGGGGGGAGGTGGAGGGTACTGGGGGGAGGTGGGGGGTACTGGAGGGAGGTGGGGGGTACTGGAGGGAGGTGGGGGGTACTGGGGGGAGGGAGGTGGAGGGTACTGGGGGAGGGAGGTGGAGGGTACTGGGGGGAGGGAGGTGGAGGGTACTGGGGGGAGGGAGGTGGAGGGTACTGGGGGGAGGGAGGTGGAGGGTACTGGGGGGAGGGAGGTGGAGGGTACTGGGGGGAGGGAGGTGGAGGGTACTGGGGGGAGAGAGGTGGAGGGTACTGGGGGGAGGGAGGTGGAGGGTACTGGGGGGAGGGAGGTGGAGGGTACTGGGGGGAGGGAGGTGGAGGGTACTGGGGGGAGGGAGGTGGAGGGTACTGGGGGGGGAGGTGGAGGGTACTGGGGGGGAGGTGGAGGGTACTGGGGGGGAGGTGTAGGGTACTGGGGGGGAGGTGGAGGATACTGGGGGGAGGTGGAGGGTACTGGGGGGAGGTGGGGGGTACTGGAGGGAGGTGGGGGGGTACTGGAGGGAGGTGGGGGGTACTGGGGGAGGGAGGTGGAGGGTACTGGGGGGAGGGAGGTGGAGGGTACTGGGGGGAGGGAGGTGGAGGGTACTGGGGGGAGGGAGGTGGAGGGTACTGGGGGGAGGGAGGTGGAGGGTACTGGGGGGAGGGAGGTGGAGGGTACTGGGGGGAGGGAGGTGGAGGGTACTGGGGGGAGGGAGGTGGAGGGTACTGGGGGGAGGGAGGTGGAGGGTACTGGGGGGAGGGAGGTGGAGGGTACTGGGGGGAGGGAGGTGGAGGGTACTGGGGGGAGGGAGGTGGAGGGTACTGGGGGGAGGGAGGTGGAGGGTACTGGGGGGAGGGAGGTGGAGGGTACTGGGGGGAGGGAGGTGGAGGGTACTGGGGGGGAGGGAGGTGGAGGGTACTGGGGGGAGGGAGGTGGAGGGTACTGGGGGGAGGGAGGTGGAGGGTACTGGGGGGAGGGAGGTGGAGGGTACTGGGGGGAGGGAGGTGGAGGGTACTGGGGGGAGGGAGGTGGAGGGTACTGGGGGGGAGGTGGAGGGTACTGGGGGGGAGGTGGAGGGTACTGGGGGGGAGGTGGGGGGGTACTGGAGGGAGGTGGGGGGGTACTGGAGGGAGGTGGGGGGTACTGGAGGGAGGTGGAGGGTACTGGGGGGTACTGGGGGGAGGGAGGTGGAGGGTACTGGGTTGGAGGTGGAGGGTACTGGGGGGGAGGTGGAGGGTACTGGGGGGGAGGTGGAGGGTACTGGGGGGAGGTGGAGGGTACTGGGGGGGAGGTGGGGGGTACTGGAGGGAGGTGGGGGGTACTGGAGGGAGGTGGAGGGTACTGGAGGGAGGTGGAGGGTACTGGGGGGAGGGAGGTGGAGGGTACTGAGGGGAGGGAGGTGGAGGTACTGTGGGGAGGGAGGTGGAGGTTACTGGGGGGAGGGAGGTGGAGGGTACTGTGGGGGAGGTGGAGGGTACTGGGGGGGAGGTGGAGGGTACTGGGGGGGAGGTGGAGGGTCATGGGGGAAGGTGGAGGGTACTGGGGGGAGGTGGAGGGTACTGGGGGGAGGTGGAGGGTACTGGGGGGAGGTGGAGGGTACTGGGGGGAGGTGGAGGGTACTGGGGGGAAGTGGAGGGTACTGGGGGGAAGTGGAGGGTACTGGGGGGGTAGGTGGAGGGCACTGGGGGGAGGTGGGGGTACTGGGGGGGGAAGGGGGGGGTACTGGAGGGAGGTGGACGGTACTGGGGGGAGGGAGGTGGAGGGTACTGGGGGGAGGGAGGTGGAGGGTACTGTGGGGGAGGTGGAGGGTACTGGGGGGGAGGTGGAGGGTACTGGAGGGAGGTGGAGGGTCATGGGGGAAGGTGGAGGGTACTGGGGGGAGGTGGAGGGTACTGGGGGGAGGTGGAGGGTACTGGGGGGGTAGGTGGAGGGCACTGGGGGGAGGTGGGGGGTACTGGGGGGGAAGGTTGGTGGTACTGGGGGGGAAGGTGGGTGGTACTGGAGGGGGGGAAGGTGGGGGGTACTGGGGGGGAAGGTGGAAGGTACTGGGGGGGAAGGTGGAAGGTACTGGGGGGAGGTGGAGGGTACTGGGGGGAGGTGGAGGGTACTGGGAGGGCGGTGGAGGGTACTGGGAGGGCGGTGGAGGGTACTGGGAGGGCGGTGGAGGGTACTGGGAGGGCGGTGGAGGGTACTGGGAGGGCGGTGGAGGGTACTGCGGGGAGGTGGAGGGTACTGGGGGGAGGTGGAGGGTACTGGGTGGGGGTGGAGGTGGAGGGTACTGGAGGGAGGTGGAGGGTACTGGGGGGAGCCGGGGGGTACTGGGGGGAGGGGGGTACTGGGGGGAGGCGGGGGGTACTGGGGGGAGGCGGGGGGTACTGGGGGGAGGCGGGGGGTACTGGGGGGAGGCGGGGGGTACTGGAGGGATGGAGGTGGAGGGTACTGGAGGGATGGAGGTGGAGGGTACTGGGAGGGAGGGAGGTGGAGGGTACTGGGAGGGAGGGAGGTGGAGGGTACTGGGAGGGAGGGAGGTGGAGGGTACTGGGAGGGAGGGAGGTGGAGGGTACTGGGAGGGAGGGAGGTGGAGGGTACTGGGAGGGAGGGAGGTGGAGGGTACTGGGAGGGAGGGAGGTGGAGGGTACTGGAGAGAGGGAGGTGGAGGGGACTGGAGAGAGGGAGGTGGAGGGTACTGGAGAGAGGGAGGTGGAGGGTACTGAAGGGATGGAGGTGGAGGGTACTGGAGGGAGGTGGGGGTACTGGAGGGAGGGAGGTGGAGGGTACTGGAAGGAGGGAGGTGGAGGGTACTGGAGGGAGGGAGGTGGGGGGCACAGTCAACACATACTGTGGTACAGATCAACCACTGTGGTTGATACACTTATCAACCAGCGCTAAATTCCAAGGAGCTACCATCCAAGAAGCTACCATCCAAGGAGCTACCATCCAAGGAGCTACCATCCAAGGAGCTACCATCCAAGGAGCTACCATCCAAGGAGCTACCATCCAAGGAGCTACCATCCAAGGAGCAACCATCCAAGGAGCTACCATCCAAGGAGCTACCATCCAAGGAGCAACCATCCAAGGAGCTACCATCCAAGGAGCTACCATCCAAGGAGCTACCATCCAAGGAGCTACCATCCAAGGAGCTACCATCCAAGAAGCTACCATCCAAGGAGCTACCATCCAAGGAGCTACCATCCAAGGAGCTACCATCCAAGGAGCTACCATCCAAGGAGCTACCATCCAAGGAGCTACCATCCAAGGAGCTACCATCCAAGGAGCTACCATCCAAGGAGCTACCATCCAAGGAGCAACCATCCAAGGAGCTACCATCCAAGGAGCTACCATCCAAGGAGCAACCATCCAAGGAGCTACCATCCAAGGAGCTACCATCCAAGGAGCTACCATCCAAGGAGCTACCATCCAAGGAGCTACCATCCAAGAAGCTACCATCCAAGGAGCTACCATCCAAGGAGCTACCATCCAAGGAGCTACCATCCAAGGAGCTACCATCCAAGGAGCTACCATCCAAGGAGCTGCCATCCAAGGAGCTACCATCCAAGGAGCTACCATCCAAGGAGCTACCATCCAAGAAGCTACCATCCAAGAAGCTACCATCCAAGAAGCTACCATCCAAGAAGCTACCATCCAAGAAGCTACCATCCAAGGAGCTACCATCCAAGAAGCTACCATCCAAGAAGCTACCATCCAGAAGGGTACGAACCCGCACCACCACTCTTAATAACCATCCAACCCTCATTAATCTCAGCATGGGGTATAGAACGACCCGCTTTAATTCCACTAAATCACGTCAGTTTGGACGCTGGTGTTGATAGCGTCGACGAGAGCGTCCCTCACATTATTACTCTGTAATGACTTTAGTAACTTGAATGAAATAGCTTAGTCAGCCCCGTGAACTTGGCCTAAGTTTTTTTTCAATAATGATCTGGGGAAAGTCTTTCCGGAAGAGATAATCTATCGAGTGATTATCCTGATAGACGGAAATCTTGCAACCCACAGTTAATGTCTTTGTAATTTGATTTCATTGCAGACAATTTCGCAGTGCAAATGTTTTGTCTCACTAACCTCTCCCCCCCCCGGGTTCTGTTATATATATATATAAATATAAATATATATAAATATATATATATATATATATATATATATATAAATATATATATACATATACATATATATATATATATATATATATATATATATATATATATATATATATATATATATATATATATATATATATATATATATATATATATATATACAGATCATAACCCTGGTCTCAAAACTGCTTTTCAATCACAAGTGAACGGGAAGGACTTGTGTCTGAGCACTTTCTGGGCCAGCAATGTACTCATACTCGGAGACAATGCACGAATGATGGTAGAATAACAGAGAAGGTTCGGCTCACATCTGCCTTAAGCCAGCGACTCTCACACCTGAGACACTGCAAGATGACATCATCAAATCCTCAGTACTAAGGAAAGTCATGAACTGAGAGGATGAAGAAGCACTCCAAGACAGACAAAGATTTATTCAGGAGCAAAACTCAATATGGAAATAGAAACGTAGACTTTGACTCGGTTACTTTAACTGAAATGGAAAGAAAAATGACTCGATGAGCAATTTGCGATTAAATTAGGGAGTAAATGAAGAGTTACCGGACAAATTAGAAAACGGGATGCGAGAGTGAAGACAAAACACGGAAAATAGTGAGAGGCAGACTCAACTATTTTCATTAACGATACGTGGGCAAGAAAAAGAAATAAATGAACCCCCCCATTTACAAGATTATAGGTGCATATAACACCGACATTTAATGTTGCAAACTAACAATATACACTACAGCACCACACTAATGTTGGCAGTGTTATATAAACACGGAGAGGCGGGACCAAAGAGCCAGAGCTCAACCCCCGCAAACACAACTAGGTGAGTACAACTAGGTGAGCACGGACAGTTCTAAGGACGCTTAAGACATTAAGAAAATTTCCTGCTAACAAACCCATCTTCCAAAATGAATTCTTAAACGTCCTTTGAATCCATAATTCTTAATATGGATAGAAAGACGAGTAGGTGGATGGATTGATTGATGGATATGTGGATAAATGAGTAGACGGATGGATAGACGAATAGAGATGGAAATAGAGACGGATGGATATATATGGATACAAAGGAAAGGTGGATAGACGAATAAGAGATGGATATAGGACGGTTGGATATATGAATAAAAGGGTAAGGTGGATAGATTGATAGAAAGATAAGGTGGATAGATAAAAAGAAAAGGATAGATGGATGGATATATGGTGGTACCTTTGGGTTCGTTCTCGACTCACAATCGAGAATTCCGGGTTTGAATTATGGGACAGAAATGGTTGGGCTCATCTCCTATCACCCTGGACGAATGGACAGATGAATGGGTGGATAGACGGATATAGATGAATGAATAAACGGATATATGAACGAACAGATGGATGGATAGATCGATTTAATTATAGGGAGAAAGGGAGGGAACTATCAGGGGAAAGCGCCAAGGCATTATGACTATATAGCACTGGGAAGGGGTCAGGATAAGGATGTGGGATGGGACGGGGGGGTAGGAATGGTGCCCAACCACTTGGATGGTCGGGGATTGAACGCCGACCTGCATGGAGCGAGACCGTCGCTCTACCGTCCAGCTCATGTTGCAGGGCGAAAGAAATAAAGAGCGTTCAGAGAAAAACTTGCCATTTGGCTCTATATATATTTAAATTTATATTTATATTTAATATAAATATATAAATATTTGCTTCTCTTACCACCCCTTTATTATTAATGTTGTGCCCTTTATTATACAAGTTTAGAGATACATTATATATATATATATATATATATATATATATATATATATATATATATATATATATATATATATATATATATATATACATACACACACACACACACACACACACACACACACACACACACACACACACACACACACACACACACACACACACGGTCTGGTTGTGAGAAGAGATTATATGTTCCTTGATGGAGCTCTGTTGTTTATGTGAGGGCTCCATCAATAAACAACAGGGCTCCATCAAGGAACATATAATTTCTTCTCACAACCAGACCATCACCAGAAAAATCTTAAACAACTCAGAAATCATCCATAGATACAGCGATAGCAGGCGGCTCGACATCAGCGAGGCACTACACATCAAAAAGTTAACACCAGCAATCAACAGCCAATCAATGCACAACTATATTCTACCCACTTCAAGACTCCGCACCAATATAGAAGCATCAAGAGGAAGTATGGGCCAATTGGCCTTCTGCAGTTACTTCCATTCTTATGTTTTTATACCCATTGGTTCGTGTTCTATCATGTGCAAATGTCAATCACCTCACCCAAAACTTTTGTACCATATTACCTCACCCAAATGCGAGTATAAGTATGGATGTATTTTGTGTGTTTACAGGTTACAGTTTTGTGTGTAAAGTAAAGTCTTTGAAAATGTAATAAGTTATTACGAAACGCGTTCAGGCGTCAGACTAGAAATAAAAATGAATTTTGGAGAATTGATTTTTTAATTACAATCGACAGTGAAAAGAAACATAAGAAATATTGAGAAAATTCGCGTTGGAATTATTAATCTTACCTTTTCGGTCATATTCAACAACATACATACATCATATATATATATATATATATATATATATATATATATATATATATATATATATATATATATATATATATATATTATATATATATATATTATATATATATAAATATTTGTGTACAAATACACAAATATTTTTGTACCGTTAAGACACGCTTCAGAGAAGAGCATTAAAAAAACAATAAGACATATTCCAGCCGGTCGTAAAGCTTGCTTCCCTCTACCTGACACTCCCACAGCTCCCCCCCCCCCCCCAGCCTCCATCATCTCACTCTATCCTTCCACTCTCTCTCCTTTTCCCTCCCTTCCCTCCATCACTACTTCACGGTCCCAGCTGCTAATTACAGTCAAGTTCCTCCCTGCTGAGAACAGCCATCTCCTTCCTTCTACGAATAACTATGACCCTATTATGTATACCTGCGCCGCTTCCTGCCAAGTACAGCTATGACACTATGTCAGGTATGGCTATGTCTCTTCCTGCTAGACATGGCTGCAGAGAGAGGTGTGGGATGCGACCTTACAGCTTCCGAGGATTCCAAGGAAGATATATATTCAAGACACCAGGCGAGGTGCTGGCCTGCTGGCTAGGTAGACAGATCAATGCAGGGATAGATGGACTATGCCACGGAGAGGGGAATGGATAGTCGCACCGAGAGCTTTTAGCACAGCCACTAAGGACCGAGGCCACTAGAAGGATGGTAAAGGATAGGTTTAGAAATATCTGATAAGATAGGCAATGGGATCTGTAATGGATAGGTTTACCTGGAACATACCTGGTGAGGGTTCTGGGAGTTCTTTTACTCCCAGAGCCCGGCCTGAGGTCAGGCTCGATTTGAGTTAACTTGGTCCAACAAGCTGTTTCTTGGAGCGGCCCGCAGGCACACATATCCACTACAGCACGGGTGGTCCAGCACTTCTTGCAAGAACTTATCTAAGCGCCTCTTGAATAGATCCACCTTTGTTCCAGCAATATTTCTAATGCTTGCTGGGAGGGTTTTGAACAGCTGTGGGCCTCTGATAAAAGAGAACTGTTCAGTGTTCTCTGATTGTGCCTATGGCACCTCTACTCCTCACTGGATCTATTCTACATTTGCTTCTGTATCTTTCGTTCCAGTATGTTGTTACTCTACCGGGCAAATTTGGGACCTGGCCTTCAAGTATCTTCCATGTATATATTATTTGATACCTTTCTCGTCTCCTTTTCCAAAGATAACATTTTGAGAGCTTTGACACTGTCCCAATAATTTAGATGTTTTATCTCGTCTATGCGTGCCGTATATGTTCTCTGTATTCACTCTAATTCTGAGATCTCTCCTGCTCTGAAGGGGAAGTGAGTACCGACCGGGACGGGACAGCACCAGTGATTTAAATAGTATTAGCATGCTGTAGAGTCTCTGGATTTGAACATTCTCATAATCCATCCTATCATTTTCTTGGCCGCCGCTATATTTGCTCGCTTATGTTCACTAAATGTCAGGTCGTCAGACATCATAATTCCCAGATGTTTTATATGTTGCTTTCCTTCCATGAGTGGGTCTGATTATGTCCTGTACCTTGTGTTTCGTTTAACCTGATCGTTTCCACCATACCTAAGTACCTGAAACTTGTCACCGTTAACCATTATACAATTTTCAGTTGCCCAATCGAATTATTTATTAATATCTGCCTGTAGTTTTTCAGTGTCTTCTATAGAAGAAATTTTCATGCTGATTTTTGTATCATCTGCAAAGGATGACACAAAGCTGTGACTAGTATTTTTCCCTATATCAGATAAGAATGAGAAAGAGTAGCGGTGCAAGGACTGTGCCCTGGGGTACAGAGCTTTTCACTGCACTTGGGCTTGATCTTATTTGACCAACCCGTTCTCGCAAATTCGTAAAGTCAATATTGACTTATTAACTACGTGCATAGGTGATATACTAAACATAATAGATACCCTTAAAAAGATTCATAGAAAACACCGACCTTACCTAACCTTGTTAGTATCTTAAGATAAGCATCTTATTGCTTCGTAATTACAATTATTACTTAACCTATACCTATTATAGGTTAGGTAATAATTGTAATTACGAAGCAATAAGATGCTTATCTTAACATACTAAGTAGGTTAGGTAAGGTTGGTGTTTTCTATGAATCTTTTTAAGGGTATCTATTATGTTAAGTATGTCACCTATGCACATATTTAGTAAGTCAATATTGACTTATTAAATTTGCGAGAACGGGTTGTATTTGACTGACCGTCACACTCTACATTCTGTCTGACAAAGTTGAAAATCCAACGCCCCATTTTACCCGTTATTCCTATTGATCTCATTTTATGGGCTGTCACTCCATGGTCACACTTGTTGAATGCCTCTGCAAAGTCTGTGTATACAACATTTTTCATTTTGCTTTTCTTTTAACGCTTCTGTGATTTTCTCCGTGATTGAGTAACTGTGACAAGACAGGATCTTCCCGCTCTAAATCCATGTTATCCTAGGTTGCTAAGTTCATTATTTTTCATAAAACTGTATATTTGATTCCTAATCACTCTTTTCAAACACTGTTTTGTGTGATGTTAGTGCAACTGGGCTATATTTTTCTGCCAAAGCTCTACTACCTTCCTTGTGCAGAGGAGCTATATCTGTTGATTTAATTTAAGTGCTGTTGGAATGTGCCCTGTATCCAGTCTCTTTCTCCATATTACACTGAGCGCTCGCACTATTGGTACTTTACATTTCTTTATGAATATTGAATTCCATGAGTCAGGCCCAGGGGCTGAGTGCATGGGCATGTTGATTGCTGGAGCAATCAACAGCCAATTAATGCATAACTATATTCTACCCACTTCAAGACTCCGTACCAATATAGAAGCATCAAGAAAATATATGGGGCCAATAGGCCCTTTGCAGTTACTTCCATTCTTCCCTTTCATTTATTCAATTTCTACCCATTGCTCCGTGTTCTGTCTTGTGTTGAAAGTTTGTTCACCTCATCCAAAACTGTTGCAACATATCACCTCACCCAAATGCAAGTATAAAAGACGAACTGTTTAAAGCGTAAGCACTACGGGCTCACCATAGCCCGTGCTACTTGCCCCGCTCCTGTGCCAGGTATGTTATGGGCTCACCATAGCCTGTGCTACTTGGAACTTGTTCCGAGTAGCTGAATCTATAACAACAACAAAACGTTAGCATAGCAAAACTCTGTTTTCAGGTTACAGTTGTGTGTGTGTAAAACTAAACTCTTTGAAAATGTAATAAGTTATTACGAAACGCGTTCAAGCGTCGCGTCAGACTAGAAATGAAAATGAATTTTGGAGAATTGATTTTTCAATTACCATCGACAGTAAAAAAGAAAGAGAAAATTCCTGTTAGAGTTATTAATCTTACTTTTCGGTCATATTTAACAACATACATATATATACTGTATATATATACATAAAATTTTGTATAACTGAACATCTGCATATGTTCCAGTTTATTTTATTTAAATTAGTGTATTTTATGTTTTCTTTACCCCGAGAGGGCTTAAGACGGTTATGTTGGTATTGTTAAGCTGACCTGTGGGCACGAGCTGCACGTCTTCACTAGTGTGAAGGTGTTGGTGGGAACATGTATTGTCTTGTTCTCTGTTGAGCCATTGTATTTAGGGATTTATTTGCCTTTTTACCAGGTAAGGTAAGAAGGGGATTATGTGTAGATTGTGTTACCTCGGTGTTATTATCATATTTTATATTTGTAACTCAGGTGGAGAAGTGACTTGTATTTAATTTCCATGTGGGGAATTTGTCATTTTTCCTTCTTATTGTAGACTAACTTTTGTAAGGAGTTCTTGACTTTGCCATTTGTAACGTCACCACCCACTTTGTCCACAACTTGGCTGCCAGTCCCATGCTGCCTGGAGTACCCATGTTTGTAGGTTTGTTTAGTAACATCTAGGTGCTGTGACTTCTGACTTTTGATAACTTAATTAACTATAAATTACTCTGTTGTGGTTATGTAAATATTGTATATATATGCTGTGTCATGATGATAATTTCGCCCCAGTAAACTGGTGATTTTAGTTAGACTTTCACTCAACCTTAGACCCTTTTACTTGATTGAATTGAGGTCAAGATTGTCATTGTATGTGAAAAATTGAAGACCACAAGCGTTACCCGGGGATCATAACATAACAGTCATGTGACATGGAGTAGACAATGAGAGGTGACCTAAGACGTGACACATCAGTGATCTCGCCTGTGATCACCTAGGTCCTCAGTGGGTTGTTCTTCTGAGGTTTGTACACAAGGTAAGAAAGGGGGGAGAGATGGGAGGGGTTTAGAGATACAGAGAATGTAGGAAGAATGATGGAAATTGAGTGGGATGTAAAGTTCAGTGGGTTGTCCACTTTGGGTTTGTAATTGTGTGATTTGTTATTTGTTATACAAGTCGTGTGTGTAGTTAATGGGTTAGTACACACAGCCTGGCTGGTTCAACCTGTTCTCTTAAAAAAAGTCACTTTTCGCTGGTATGCGCGCTATGGCCAAATTTGGACGTAATTTGAAATGAAATCGACTCACAAAAGTGACGTTCTGTTCCGTTTTCTGTTTGAGTCGTCCGGCTTACTCGGCCAGCTTAGAAAAGGATTCTTTCCATTAACGTTTTTCATACCGTTTTGAAACTTTATGAGAATTTCCTGCCCACCTAACCTATCAGAGGACCCTTAACTTACTGTTGTTGAAAGAAAAAAATCCCAAATTTATATTCATTTTCAAATTACGTCCATATTCGGCCATACGGGCAAACGGCCAAAAGTGACACTCTTTCTAAAAGGACAGGTTGTAAAATACCCGCGTGCTGGCTGCTGCCGTGGTTCTGTTCTGCTCTGCTGCCCCTTACAAAAGCTTTCGTAGTTATTTATTTTTTATTTGAACTATTTATTTGCATATACCTATTTTGTATTGTAATTATTTGAACTTGATTATTTTGTTACTTCATCAAGTGCAGTTTGAGTGTGGGACGACGATGAGGGTCGTATGGAAGGTTAATCAGGAAGGGGAGCCGGTCGGCCGAGCGGACAGCACACTGGACTTGTGATCCTGTGGTCCCGGGTTCGATCTCGGGCGCCGGCGAGAAACAATGGGCAGAGTTTCTTTCACCCTATGCCCCTGTTACCTAGCAGTAAAATAGGTACTTGGGAGTTAGTCAGCTGTCACGGACTGCTTCCTGGGGGTGAAGGCCTGGTCGAGGACTGGGCCGCGGGGACACTAAAGTCTCCAAATCATCTCAAGATAACCTCAAGATAAGAGGACACGGGTCGCAGGAAGTTGGGGCGGTGTATCATGTGACTTTTTGTTGATTCATTTGGGCCTATCTGGGGACTCAAATTTCGTAACATGTTGTATTATAAATTTCAAAAGGGTCTTTACTGTCAGGGATGTAGAGGACTTTCATTTTGTAAAGCAGCCTGACAGCCGAGTGTGGTGTTCAGGTCCTGGAGACCTGTGGAGCAGGTCTGGTCTTGCTGAGACGAGTCTGGTGTCTGGTGACGAGTCTGGTGATGTTTGCAGATAACCAAAGTGTCCTATTTTGGACTGTTTGGATTCTCAGTTTCTTGGTTCTTTCTGAGGGATGTATGCTTATTTTTATTATAAATACATTAGGTACATCAACATTTGTGCAGCTGCCCTAGACTATATGAAGGGGAGTACAGTGTGTCAAAACGCTAGCTACGTGATGCTAAAAAATCCCCATCACACAGGATGGTTAGTCATACAGAGGCACGTGATAAGCGGTCTGCACTGGCAGACTTCGGATGCATTTTGAGGATATCAACAACACAAGATTGAATAAGGTAACTTATTCTATCACTGGTCAGAAATTAAAACTCTATGGACTCGGCGCCGAACATTTCATCTCCCCCAACTTCATTTAATGAAGTGCCAAGCCAGACCCCCGCCCTGTCACATTGCAGCTACCCTGCAAAATCTTTGTGAAGCTAACGCCATGTGCTTGAATCTTACAGTGTTCTCCTTTTAAATTCTCGGTATATATTTATATATATACACACCTATAAAGAGTGTGTGTACTCAACTTGTTGTATTTACCTAGTTAAGCTTGTGGAGGTTGAGTTGTGGTTCTTTAGTCCCGCCTCTCAACTGTCAATCAGCTGAACTGTGTGTGTGTGTATTCACCTAATTGTGCTTGTGGTGGTTGAGCTCTGGCTCTTTGGTCCCGCCTCTCAACCGTCAATCAACTGGTGTTCAGGTTCCTGAGCCTACTGGGCTCTATCATATCTACATTTAAAACTGTGTATGGAGTCAGCCTCCACCACATCACTGCCTAATGCATTCCACCTGTTAACTACTCTGACACTGAAAAAGTTCTTTCTAACGTCCCTGTGGCTTATTTGGGTACTCAGTCTCCACCTGTGTCTCATTGTTCGCGTACCACCCGTGTTAAACAGTTTATCCTTATCTACCCTGTCAATTCCTGAGAATTTTGTAGGTAGTGCTCATGTCTCCCCTTACTCTTCTGTCTTTCAGTGTCGTGAGGTGCATCTCACGTGCACGCGCCTTTCCTCGTAACTCATGCCTCTTAGTTCAGTGTGTGTGTAATGTAGTTGATTCAACGTTTCAGTACTGGAGAAAATGTTCGTGGCACTTAAAAAAACAAAAACAAAAAAATGCAACACAGCGTTTAGCAACATTAAGAAAGTGAGCGTGTGTGGAAGTGTACACACAGGACACACCAGGATGGTCATGACCTGCATGTAGTCGTCAGGAAAAACCATGCTAAAATGGGCTCTGTTGTTCTTGCTATGGTTGAGGGTCCCCCCCTCTGAATACCACTTGAAGTCGTGACCCCTTGTTTGGCAGCTGGCAAGACGTGGTGTTGACACTCTCCTTTAATAATGTGAAAAGTCTTGCGTTGTTAAGTCTTAACGTTCCGGTACACATGACGTAACGATCCTCTTGACCATTGTGCAAAAATATATTATCAATATGTAAAAAAAAAAATATTCCGTATAATTATATTTATTTTAAATAACCTGAGATCGAAGTAAGCCAGGAGCAGGAGGAAGACGTGTGTGTGGGGGGGGGGGGGGGGGAGTGCATGCTCAGCCTCCCCTTCCCCCCAGCTGGGGATCTTAACACCTTCCACTTGCCGGTCGTAAGAGGCTGTTAAGGCTGCCCTCGGCTCCCCTAACTGCTCTACTTCTTTCATTAGTCCCCCACACCTCCACCTCCCTGACAACATCACCACCACGCAGCCGCCTCCACCAAGATATGATGGTTAGCCTATGACGTGGATCACCTAACACCTTCATGCCCAAGTGGCACCCTAGGGAACGTATAAAGTTCCAGTTGGACAGCAGATAGTTGTCTCAGGCATTCTTCCTTATTGTTGGTGCTGGTGGCTCAGCAGGTAGAGCTGCAGGCTGCTGTTTGAGTGACCTGTGGTCCAAGGCTCCGATAGTCCACCTGAATGCAATTATCCACGATATGATGATTAGCAATTTTATATAAATAATATATATATATATATATATATATATATATATATATATATATATATATATATATATATATAATTTGTATAATTAATTAGTATATTTTGGGAGCAGGCTTTCTTGCAAACATTTGTAGAATATGACCTAAAGAGTAAGATTAATTCTTCTAACACGAATCATTTAATTATGTCTTATGTTTTTTCTTTAATGTCAGTGGAAGTTGAAAAATTAACTCTCCAAAGTTTATTTTCACACTTTTATTTTTGGTCTGACGCCTAGGGATGCATTTTGGAAGGTCACTCCTTACATTCTCAAAGACTAATTTACCATGCGATTAATTGACTAATTTGCAGTTAATTTGCAGTATTCGGAGACAAACGCTGACTCCATCATTATTTCAATATATCTGAGTGTAGCTACAGACACAAGCCCGTCACAGTTATGCCTTGGGGGGCTGAGGGCAGTCAAGGATGACAAGGAGTCACTTACAATTAGCCTGTCAACTCTGGACTCATATACGCACTCGAGGGCAAGAATTATGGCAACGAATTCTATTTGATGAGTGGATCTCATGCCCCCCCCACACCGCACCCAATTAATAAACCGCACATCACACCCAACCCCCTCCCACACGCACCTCAATACATCTCCCACCCCACCCAACCCCATCCCCCCTAAACACCATCCCCTACCCATCCTATCCTAAGCAACCGACCGATCCAGCCATGACCCCCTCCCTCAAATCCCCCCCCCCCACTCCCGTCCTGCCCCGCAAGCAACAAACAAAAGCGGGCGGTGGGCGTGAGGTTGGGCGGCCATGAAGGTGTATTTTAGAGGCGGAGCTCAACAAAAGGAGCAGGGGAGGGTCTGGGAACGACTCCCTCGCGACCACCGACCAATTGGCTAAGTAAGGCACGTAGCTCGCCCTGCCGAAGTGCGGTCAGCCCCACACACCCACGGCCCTGAAATGCAATACTTGGGGGAGGGAGCCAGTCTGGGATGATGGAGGCATGCTGCCGAGGTGGGGAGGGAGGGAGGGAGCGAGGGAGGGAGCGAGGGAGGTGGGCAGGGAGGGAGCGAGGGAGGTGGGGAGGGAAGCAGGCACGAGGGCGAGAGGGTAGGTGGGTAGGGATTAGAAAAGAAGGCAAACGTGGAAAAGAAAGCAATACAGATAAAATGGGAAGTATAAAGTGAAAGAAAGATCATTGCATGGGGAGACAGAAAGCAACGGAGAGGCACAGCAAGTGAGAATGGGGAGGAGGAGGGAGGAAGGAAGGAGGTCAGGGAGGAGAGGTAGAGGAGACGAGGAGTAGGAAGAAAGAAAAGATAGCAAGAGAGAGACATGAAGGGAGACAGGAAAAAAGAAAGATATCAATAACAAAATATATGACCACGAGAAACAATAAAGACAATTTTAGCAAAGTTTAGATCATAGAAAACCCTAAAAATATGGGTTCCACAAGTGGGTTAAACAAGGTTGTACTTGGCCCTGAGCCTGGCCCCTGGCCCAGTGTGTGTGTCCCTGAGAGATCTGCACGGGGTGAGGGGCAGGCCACTGGGGGTGACCAGGGGCACTACACGGGGTGAGGGGCGGGCCACTGGGGTGACCAGGGGCACTACACGGGGTGAGGGGCAGGCCACTGGGGTGACCAGGGGCACTACACGGGGTGAGGGGCAGGCCACTGGGGGTGACCAGGGGCACTACACGGGGTGAGGGGCGGGCCACTGGGGGTGACCAGGGGCACTACACGGGGTGAGGGGCAGGCCACTGGGGGTGACCAGGGGCACTACACGGGGTGAGGGGCGGGCCACTGGGGTGACCAGGGGCACTACACGGGGTGAGGGGCGGGCCACTGGGGTGACCAGGGGCACTACACGGGGTGAGGGGCGGGCCACTGGGGTGACCAGGGGCACTACACGGGGTGAGGGGCAGGCCACTGGGGTGACCAGGGGCACTACACGGGGTGAGGGGCGGGCCACTGGGGTGACCAGGGGCACTACACGGGGTGAGGGGCGGGCCACTGGGGTGACCAGGGGCACTACACGGGGTGAGGGGCAGGCCACTGGGGTGACCAGGGGCACTACACGGGGTGAGGGGCAGGCCACTGGGGTGACCAGGGGCACTACACGGGGTGAGGGGCGGGCCACTGGGGTGACCAGGGGCACTACACGGGGTGAGGGGCGGGCCACTGGGGTGACCAGGGGCACTACACGGGGTGAGGGGCAGGCCACTGGGGTGACCAGGGGCACTACACGGGGTGAGGGGCAGGCCACTGGGGGTGACCAGGGGCACTACACGGGGTGAGGGGCGGGCCACTGGGGGTGACCAGGGGCACTACACGGGGTGAGGGGCAGGCCACTGGGGGTGACCAGGGGCACTACACGGGGTGAGGGGCGGGCCACTGGGGGTGACCAGGGGCACTACACGGGGTGAGGGGCGGGCCACTGGGGGTGACCAGGGGCACTACACGGGGTGAGGGGCGGGCCACTGGGGTGACCAGGGGCACTACACGGGGTGAGGGGCGGGCCACTGGGGTGACCAGGGGCACTACACGGGGTGAGGGGCGGGCCACTGGGGTGACCAGGGGCACTACACGGGGTGAGGGGCGGGCCACTGGGGTGACCAGGGGCACTACACGGGGTGAGGGGCAGGCCACTGGGGTGACCAGGGGCACTACACGGGGTGAGGGGCGGGCCACTGGGGTGACCAGGGGCACTACACGGGGTGAGGGGCGGGCCACTGGGGTGACCAGGGGCACTACACGGGGTGAGGGGCAGGCCACTGGGGTGACCAGGGGCACTACACGGGGTGAGGGGCAGGCCACTGGGGTGACCAGGGGCACTACACGGGGTGAGGGGCAGGCCACTGGGGTGACCAGGGGCACTACACGGGGTGAGGGGCGGGCCACTGGGGTGACCAGGGGCACTACACGGGGTGAGGGGCGGGCCACTGGGGTGACCAGGGGCACTACACGGGGTGAGGGGCGGGCCACTGGGGTGACCAGGGGCACTACACGGGGTGAGGGGCGGGCCACTGGGGTGACCAGGGGCACTACACGGGGTGAGGGGCGGGCCACTGGGGTGACCAGGGGCACTACACGGGGTGAGGGGCGGGCCACTGGGGTGACCAGGGGCACTACACGGGGTGAGGGGCAGGCCACTGGGGTGACCAGGGGCACTACACGGGGTGAGGGGCAGGCCACTGGGGTGACCAGGGGCACTACACGGGGTGAGGGGCGGGCCACTGGGGTGACCAGGGGCACTACACGGGGTGAGGGGCGGGCCACTGGGGTGACCAGGGGCACTACACGGGGTGAGGGGCGGGCCACTGGGGTGACCAGGGGCACTACACGGGGTGAGGGGCGGGCCACTGGGGTGACCAGGGGCACTACACGGGGTGAGGGGCGGGCCACTGGGGTGACCAGGGGCACTACACGGGGTGAGGGGCGGGCCACTGGGGTGACCAGGGGCACTACACGGGGTGAGGGGCAGGCCACTGGGGTGACCAGGGGCACTACACGGGGTGAGGGGCAGGCCACTGGGGTGACCAGGGGCACTACACGGGGTGAGGGGCAGGCCATTAGGGGCGACCAGGAGCACTACACGGGGTGAGGAGCGGGCCACTGGGGTGACCAGGGGCACTACACGGGGTGAGGGGCAGGCCACTGGGGTGACCAGGAGCACTACACGGGGTGAGGGGCAGGCCACTGGGGTGACCAGGGGCACTACACGGGGTGAGGGGCAGGCCACTAGGGGCGACCAGGGGCACTACACGGGGTGAGGGGCAGGCCACTGGGGTGAGGGGCAGGCCACTGGGGTGACCTGGGGCACTACACGGGGTGAGGGGCAGGCCACTGGGGTGACCAGGGGCACTATACGGGGTGAGGGGCAGGCCACTAGGGGCGACCAGGGGCACTACACGGGGTGAGGGGCAGGCCACTAGGGGCGACCAGGAGCACTACACGGGGTGAGGGGCAGGCCACTAGGGGCGACCAGGAGCACTACACGGGGTGAGGGGCAGGCCACTAGGGGCGACCAGGAGCACTACACGGGGTGAGGGGCAGGCCACTGGGGTGACCAGGGGCACTACACGGGGTGAGGGGCAGGCCACTGGGGTGACCAGGAGCACTACACGGGGTGAGGGGCAGGCCACTGGGGTGACCAGGAGCACTACACGGGGTGAGGGGCGGGCCACTGGGGTGACCAGGGACACTACACGGGGTGAGGGGAAGGCCACTGGGGGCAACCAGGGGCACTACACGGGGTATAAAAACAACAAATAAACACGTCAAAAAGCTACAACACTCCCCATATTTACCAGTACACATTACAGGACCCCACACCCCGCTGTATCAGAAACTAGCAAGAATACAGGGTGAAAACAGCTGGACACACAGAACAATGGAGGAAGGATAGCGAGGACACGAGTTATATAACCAGAAACATTCCTCTGACATAGAAGGAATGGAAAGATGGTTGTATGGAGAACGTCCACAGCCAGATGACTATATAACACATGAAGAGAATATGATGACATTTTAAATGAACGGTACCAAATCTCTTGACCCATCAGCGATCGAACGCCGGCCCTGTAAGAATCGAATCCGACACTGAGCCAACATACACACATGGTGGAATAAATTCCACTCTTTATTAAAATAAATCAATAAAATCTAAATAATAAAATCATCCACAGTTCACTGATATAAGGCAGGACGGTACTGCATCAACCAACCTTCCAGAATGTTCCAGAAGCTTTTGTTCCATTTTCTGCAAGAACGACAAAAATGATCACTATCGTCACAACTGCCAGATGTACGACTTTCCATAAAAACATCCTCAATATACCTTCATAATTCAATCTTTTAAGGCAGATTATATTAAACACCAGAGCGGGTATATGGGGTATTTCAAGTTAAAAATCATTCAGCCTGAGGGCAGTAATATTCCGGGAACACCAACAAAATCTCGTAGACTTGAGGCTGAAATTCACACCTGTTACTCCATCCATCATCATACTATTATGCAGGAAGAACCGCATGTCTATGTGTCGTCCAATAAGGTTAGCAGACATCTAGATGTTACCACTGCTAGGCTTAGGCTCGGCTACAAGTACCTCTGGCAGTTTGTAACATCTGCTGATGTAGACTTGACTAAATGTAAACTCTCTCAGCAGAACTATTCGCATACTTTGCCTCATTATATAATGGAACGGGAAAAAAAATCGCGGATTTCAGAGATAACACCATCAATGGTGTCCAAGAAATGTGTAAGTACTTCATTCATAATGATGTACTGCCGGGAATCTTAGCTAAGTATCCAAAATGTCCTTACTGAAGGTGCAGCCTGCACATGACTGTAGGTGCAGCCTGCACATCACTGTAGGTGCAGCCTGCATGTGACTGTAGGAGCAGCCTGCATGTGACTGTAGGAGCAGCCTGCACATGACTGAAGGTGCAGCCTGCACATGACTGAAGGTGCAGCCTGCACATGACTGTAGGTGCAGCCTGCATGTGACTGTAGGTGCAGCCTGCATGTGACTGTAGGAGCAGCCTGCACATGACTGAAGGTGCAGCCTGCACATGACTGAAGGTGCAGCCTGCACATGACTGAAGGTGCAGCCTGCACATCACTGTAGGTGCAGCCTGCACATCACTGTAGGTGCAGCCTGCATGTGACTGTAGGAGCAGCCTGCACATGACTGTAAAGCTGCCGCCCAGTTGGGTGGGTGTGCAGCAAGACTAGTAACTGAGTGACTCACCATAGATGTAAAATGCCTTCTATAGTGACTGTTGTGAGTTTTTTTTAATCACTAGTGATATAAAAGGTTTATTAACATATATAAGTATTTTTGTATATAGATGTATATATATATATATATATATATATATATATATATATATATATATATATATATATATATATATATATATATATATATATATATATGTACATGTATATGTAACATTAACAATTATGTAACTAGCTTCACAGGATTGTGACTTGCTTAGCTAAACGAACTCTGGAGTTCGTTGACCACACAACATCAACGTTGACAACACAGCATCAACGTTGACCACACAGCATCAACGTTGACAACACAGCATCAACGTTGACAACACAGCAACAACGTTGACAACACAACATCAACGTTGACAACACAACATCAACGTTGACCACACAGCATCAACGTTGACCACACAGCATCAACGTTGACCACACAGCATCAACGTTGACAACACAGCATCAACGTTGACAACACAGCATCAACGTTGACAACACAGCATCAACGTTGACAACACAGCATCAACGTTGACAACACAGCATCAACGTTGACAACACAGCATCAACGTTGACCACACAGCATCAACGTTGACCACACAGCATCAACGTTGACCACACAGCATCAACGTTGACCACACAGCATCAACGTTGACCACACAGCATCAACGTTGACCACACAGCATCAACGTTGACCACACAGCATCAACGTTGACCACACAACATCAACGTTGACAACACAGCATCAACGTTGACAACACAGCATCAACGTTGACAACACAGCATCAACGTTGACAACACAGCATCAACGTTGACAACACAGCATCAACGTTGACCACACAGCATCAACGTTGACAACACAGCATCAACGTTGACAACACAACATCAACGTTGACAACACAGCATCAACGTTGACAACACAGCATCAACGTTGACAACACAGCATCAACGTTGACAACACAGCATCAACGTTGACAACACAGCATCAACGTTGACAACACAGCATCAACGTTGACAACACAACATCAACGTTGACAACACAACATCAACGTTGACAACACAACATCAACGTTGACCACACAACATCAACGTTGACAACACAGCATCAACGTTGACAACACAGCATCACTTTTGCAATTGCAGGCAACGTTGTCAATTTGTGTATGTGAGACGGTTCAACAAAAGCTCTCAAGGTACAGTAAACTGTGAGAGGGGTGCGTGCCGAGCACAGCACAGTAGTCAAGGGAGGGATCACCTGTGGGGGTATTCCTCTCCACTTGGGCTGGACGGTAGAGCGACGGTCTCGCTTCATGCTGGTCGGCGTTCAATCCCCGACCGTCCAAGTGCTTGGGCACCATTCCTTTCCCCCCGTCCCATCCCATATCCTTATCCTGACACCTTCCCAGTGCTATATAGTCGTAATGGCTTGGCGCTTCCGACTGATAGTTCCATTCCCTTCCTCTCTCAGCTGGGCTAGTCACCGAGTCTCATCCACTTGGTAATGAGAAATTTTGAATATAAATGAGAACTTTAAAAGGACTTCTCTCGGGTCATACATCAATAATTAGTTTTTTTTTGTGATAAAAGGTATCAATTAAGGGTGTTGATGACACCCTTCTAGAAGAGGACCCTATTCACTTAGCAGTAAATAGGTACCTGGGAGTTAGACAGCTGCTACGGGCCGCTTCCTGGGGATGTGTAACAAAAAGGAGGCCTGATCGAGGACCGGGCCTCGATGACACTAAGCCCCGCAATCATCTCAAGATCACCTCAAAATAACCGACACCGGAGCTATTGCAATACCGGAGCACAAGTCGGAGCAGCAGTATTTAAGGTGCTTTAATGTCAACTCGCGGTTAACAGTAAAACAGTGTTTGTTCAGTAAACTTAGCTTCTAATACACTGAGTAGTTGGCTTTACTAGAGACTAGTGTCGGCACGGCATCACACACACGCCGAACGTTTAACTGTTCGATTATGGTTCCACCGAGGAACAAAACCCGACTAAACACCAACTTAACAGGCTATCAGAACAGGCTATCTTAACAGCCTTAACTCTGCTGGTATGAAGAGGGAGCCCCAATGGGAGGTGGCTGAGACTCATTGAGGCATGTGCAATGAAATTAAACAATACCACTGTCGATGAGAAAGGCAATCATGATGCACAAGTGACTGGTGAATGAGAGACATCATCAGACGGAGAGGTGTGTGTGTGTGGTGTATGGTAAACACGCTCACTAGTGACAGATGTGGCACCATGCTACCACACACAAGAACGTGTACACCGCCAACCTATCTATCACCTGTTGCACGTGCACGTGTTACCCGTCTTGTAGGTGAGAGAGTCTGGTTGATCACTTGAGTCCACATGCAGGAAGACAACTAAGCACCAATGTAGAGTTTGTACTTACAGTAGGCTGGCCCTAATACCAATACTCAAGTCCAAAGACCAGCTGGACAACTGGCCACCCGCTCGGTCCACAGCTGGCCACATGCGTCAACCATAGCTGTACGGCCGTCCTCGTCTCAAGTCCCTCCTGTTGCTTCAATACATGTTTACAAATGACTAGAACTCAAGCCTTTTACTCCTGAGGGCAAGTCATACAGTACCTCTATGATTCGTTCTCACTAACAGCTGATATTCAATAAATCGCTATCACAATTTCGGGCGATCGCTTGTTACATTACAACAAACGTGGTCGGCTAACCTGACACGGGAGAATGTTACGGATTAGTAATGACTTGTTAGCCCAAAAGCAATATCAACTCACGTATGACTAGAAAGAAAACTTCTGTGATAGAATGCTTTGGTGGCCTCTCGCAGGACCTCACTACAGTTTGTTGGCCTTCAAAAAGTCAGGTCTATGAATCAGTCAAATTTCTCGAGGCTGGCACAAGTGGCTCCCGCCTGCGTGCACACCTGCATGTTGACGTGTACAGGTGTGAAAGTCACAGTCTGGAACATTCAACATGGCTGACTCCTCCACTCCTGGCTTCTGTGGCACGAATGCTTAACCCATCGTAATTAATCAGGCGCAGGAGACACGACGGCCATCGAGGTAGAGTTAGGATGCCGTCGATGTGAGCTGCACAAAGATACCCAACATCCCACACCCAAGTCCAAAGATTTAGAACATGCACTCTTGTATGTGTGCACTCTGGCCCTCGAGGGTAAAGATGTCCAGACTGAGTGCAGTGCAATGTACACCTCTGAGTCAGCTGTGGAAGTCACTCTCACACACCATACCTCTTTGTGTCGCTATACTACATTTTGAACTCGGTTAAGCCAAAATAGGAAATTATGTTATATTAATTGTTCAGCTTGCCAAGAGTTATGTGAAGGAGTACTTTGGTGAGCAGCCTTGAGGCACAAGTATGATTGCGCTCTGATGTGAAGAAATACGAAACTGGCCTGCTAGTGAGGTGATACAGGCCTCGTCATTGTGCAATGCGTGGTACCAGAGGTGCTGTCGACTCCGGTGTTGCAACAAATTTCCACACCATTGCAGCCCCACTTACGAATCCTGTAAATCTTCCCTTGATCATGGCAGCTTAAGTCTGTATTCAATAGCATCTTACGAGCTCCAGAACACAGCGAGGTCAGACCCAAATGTTGTTATTGCTATAGACAACCTCGTAGTTCATCATTTATATAATGACAGCAACACCAATCTGCCATAATTAATGAAAGATGTACTGGTTTCGTAAGAGAACATGATTTAGGTAGAATATCAACTTGGTTATCCACATGCAGGGTATAACCGAACACTTCCTGATTTTCTTTATTGTTTTGAAGGGGAACACGAGTTATATTTAGGATTATACTGTTCGAAACTCAATTACCCACTGTTGCCTTCTGAGGCTTAGCGCTCTCCTCGAGCATGACTTCCCCTTCACCCTCGACAGAGTGACACAAGAAGGACAGTGATATGGAGTAATTAGGCAACAGTCCAACCCGTCCTCTCACATAGCACACTGTCCGTTTCAGATGTTGCCGCCCAAATGCAAGTAAAGGTGTACTGTAAATCATAGCATTGTAAATCATTTACGGGGAGGTGGGGGACACTTTATGGGTAAGGGGGAGAGACTTTATAGGGACGAGGGGAGACGTCATGAGGGGAAATACTACTATTTACATTGAGCATTTATGGAAGCAGCAATATTGAGTTACCGCTGGACGTGAGATCAAATCTTAGGAGTAATGACTAGCAATGTTGCGAGCGCACACGAACATGGGCTTTATCCCAGCTTTGTGCCACACACCTGTCACCCACCACACACCTGGCCAAGCCCACACCCCCATTAAGGCAACTAGCCCCCACCACACACCTGGCCAAGCCCACACCCCCACTAAGGCAACTAGCCCCCCACCACACACCTGGCCAAGCCCACACCCCCATTAAGGCAACTAGCCCCCACCACACACCTGGCCAAGCCCACACCCCCATTAAGGCAACTAGCCCCCACCACACACCTGGTCAAGCCCACACCCCCACTAAGGCAACTAGCCCCCCACCACACACCTGGCCAAGCCCACACCCCCATTAAGGCAACTAGCCCCCACCACACACCTGGCCAAGCCCACACCCCCCACTAAGGCAACCAGCCCCCACCACACACCTGGTCAAGCCCACAGCCCCACTAAGGCAACCAGCCCCCCACCACACACCTGGCCAAGCCCACACCCCCACTAAGGCAACCAGCCCCCCACCACACACCTGGCCAAGCCCACACCCCCACTAAGGCAACCAGCCCCCCACCACACACCTGGCCAAGCCCACACCCCCACTAAGGCAACCAGCCCCCACCACACACCTGGCCAAGCCCACACCCCCACTAAGGCAACCAGCCCCCCACCACACACCTGGCCAAGCCCACACCCCCACTAAGGCAACCAGCCCCCCACCACACACCTGGCCAAGCCCACACCCCCACTAAGGCAACCAGCCCCCCACCACACACCTGGCCAAGCCCACACCCCCACTAAGGCAACCAGCCCCCCACCACACACCTGGCCAAGCCCACACCCCCACTAAGGCAACCAGCCCCCACCACACACCTGTCACCCACCACACACCTGGCCAAGCCCACACCCCCACTAAGGCAACCAGCCCCCACCACACACCTGTCACCCACCACACACCTGGCCAAGCCCACACCCCCCCCCCACTAAGGCAACCAATATTCAACAATCAGAAGATAACAGAATCTAGGAAGAGTAGACTTCCATACACATAATTACAAGGAAGTATTTATCCAGAGGGATAAGGCAGGGCAACAGAGAGCCCCGTTGCAGAAATACAGGCGAGAGGGCAAGTGGGAACCCATGTCCCCCAGCTCAATAACCCCAGGATAAACCACAACAGTGAAATAAATTATCCTTCTCCCTGCCCTACCCAACCTCCTCTATGCTACACCACATCCAGGCATCAATCCTCACCCCACTCTCCAGCTCTTCCCCTTCTCTCTTCCTCACCATCATCTTCACCACAGAATTCCTTCTCCTCTAACTAATCTCCAAACCCCCTTCACCGCCCCCCCCCTTACCACACTCTACATAATGAGAAGTTATTGAAGTCAGGAGAGACAATGTGTGAGACAAAGTGAGCATGCAGAGAGTAGTGAGCTTTAAGGTTGCTACACCAATGATGACAGAATTACAAAGTGAACGAATTCAAGGAACGAACTGATGAGGATAACCCTGATGTAGATGCACTCACAGAAACGAAACTCTCAGGAGCCATAACTAATGCCGTCTTTCCCTCAAGACTACCATGTTGTAGGAAGGGAAAGGGAAGGAAAAGGAGGAGTAGTTGCCCCTTTTGGTCGAGAAGGACTCCACTTTCAAGGAGCTGCCAATCCCAAGTTATGATAAATTCAGTGACTATCTAACAGGAAGTATACCAAGGGTATGACCTAATGAAGTATATCAATGGTATGACCTAAGGTGACAGTAGCAGTGGTACGCAATCCTCCGCAAAAATGCCAGAAGACTTCGGTAAGAGTTATGACAGAAGACTCCGGCAAGGGCTATGGCAGAAGACTCCGGCAAGAGCTATGGCAGAAGACTCCGGCAAGAGCTATGGCAGAAGACTCGGGCAAGAGCTATGGCAGAAGACTCGGGCAAGAGCTATGGCAGAAGACTCGGGCAAGAGCTATGGCAGAAGACTCGGGCAAGAGCTATGGCAGAAGACTCGGGCAAGAGCTATGGCAGAAGACTCGGGCAAGAGCTATGGCAGAAGACTCGGGCAAGAGCTATGGCAGAAGACTCGGGCAAGAGCTATGGCAGAAGACTCGGGCAAGAGCTATGGCAGAAGACTCGGGCAAGAGCTATGGCAGAAGACTCGGGCAAGAGCTATGGCAGAAGACTCGGGCAAGAGCTATGGCAGAAGACTCGGGCAAGAGCTATGGCAGAAGACTCCGGCAAGAGCTAAGACAGAAGACTCCGGCAAGAGCTATGGCAGAAGACTCGGCAAGAGCTATGGCAGAAGACTCCGGCAAGAGCTATGGCAGAAGACTCCGGCAAGAGCTATGGCAGAAGACTCCGGCAAGAGCTATGGCAGAAGACTCCGGCAAGAGCTATGGCAGAAGACTCCGGCAAGAGCTATGGCAGAAGACTCCGGCAAGAGCTATGGCAGAAGACTCCGGCAAGAGCTATGGCAGAAGACTCCGGCAAGAGCTATGGCAGAAGACTCCGGCAAGAGCTATGGCAGAAGACTCCGGCAAGAGCTATGGCAGAAGACTCCGGCAAGAGCTATGGCAGAAGACTCCGGCAAGAGCTATGGCAGAAGACTCCGGCAAGAGCTATGGCAGAAGACTCCGGCAAGAGCTATGGCAGAAGACTCCGGCAAGAGCTATGGCAGAAGACTCCGGCAAGAGCTATGGCAGAAGACTCCGGCAAGAGCTATGGCAGAAGACTCCGGGCAAGAGCTATGGCAGAAGACTCGGCAAGAGCTATGGCAGAAGACTCCGGCAAGAGCTATGGCAGAAGACTCCGGCAAGAGCTATGGCAGAAGACTCCGGCAAGAGCTATGGCAGAAGACTCCGGCAAGAGCTATGGCAGAAGACTCCGGCAAGAGCTATGGCAGAAGACTCCGGCAAGAGCTATGGCAGAAGACTCCGGCAAGAGCTATGGCAGAAGACTCCGGCAAGAGCTATGGCAGAAGACTCCGGCAAGAGCTATGGCAGAAGACTCCGGCAAGAGCTATGGCAGAAGACTCCGGCAAGAGCTATGGCAGAAGACTCCGGCAAGAGCTATGGCAGAAGACTCCGGCAAGAGCTATGGCAGAAGACTCCGGCAAGAGCTATGGCAGAAGACTCGGGCAAGAGCTATGGCAGAAGACTCGGGCAAGAGCTATGGCAGAAGACTCGGGCAAGAGCTATGGCAGAAGACTCCGGCAAGAGCTATGGCAGAAGACTCCGGCAAGAGCTATGGCAGAAGACTCCGGCAAGAGCTATGGCAGAAGACTCCGGCAAGAGCTATGGCAGAAGACTCCGGCAAGAGCTATGGCAGAAGACTCGGCAAGAGCTATGGCAGAAGACTCCGGCAAGAGCTATGGCAGAAGACTCCGGCAAGAGCTATGGCAGAAGACTCCGGCAAGAGCTATGGCAGAAGACTCCGGCAAGAGCTATGGCAGAAGACT